>NC_057795.1:561070034-561344915 GCF_018294505.1 Triticum aestivum | reverse complement strand
CCTCCTCCTAGTAGGAGTAGGACTCCCCTTTCCTAGTCCAACTAGGAAGGGGGAAGGGGGAAGGAAAGAGGGGGAGAGGGAGAGGGAAAGAGGGGTCGCGCCCCCCTCCCCTAGTCCAATTCGGACTCCCAATGGGAGGGGGCGTGCCACCTCCTGGGCTGCTGCCCTCTCTCTCCCCTCAGGCCCACTAAGGCCCAATACTTCCCCGGGGGGTTCCGGTAACCCTTCGGGCACTCCGGTTTTCTCCGAAACCACCCGGAACACTTCCGGTGTCCGAATATAGTCGTCCAATATATCAATCTTTATGTCTCGACCATTTCGAGACTCCTTGTCATGTCCGTGATCGCATCCGAGACTCCAAACAACTTTCGGTACATCAAAACATATAAACTCATAATAAAACTGTCATCGTAACTTTAAGCGTGCGGACCCTACGGGTTCGAGAACTATGTAGACATGACCGAGACACGTCTCCAGTCAATAACCAATAGCGGAACGTGGATGCTCATATTGGTTCCCACATATTCTACGAAGATCTTTATCGGTCAGACCGCATAACAACATACGTTGTTCCCTTTGTCATCGGTATGTTACTTGCCCGAGATTTGATCGTCGGTATCCAATACCTAGTTCAATCTCGTTACCGGCAAGTCTCTTTACTCGTTACGTAATGCATCATTCCGTAACTAACTCATTAGCTACATTGCTTGCAAGGCTTATAGTGATGTGCATTACCGAGAGGGCCCAGAGATACCCCTCAGACAATCGGAGTGACAAATCCTAATCTCGAAACGCCAACCCAACATGTACCTTCGAAGACACCTGTAGAGCTCCTTTATAATCACCCAGTTACGTTGTGACGTTTGGTAGCCCACAAAGTGTTCCTCCAGTAAACGGGAGTTGCATAATCTCATAGTCATAGGAACATGTATAAGTCATGAACAAAGCAATAGCAACATACTAAACGATCAAGTGTTAAGCTAACGGAATGGATCAAGTCAATCACATCATTCTCCTAATGATGTGATCTCGTTAATCAAATGACAACTCTTTGTCCATGGCTAGGAAACATAACCATCTTTGATTAATGAGCTAGTCAAGTAGAGGCATACTAGTGACACTCAGTTTGTCTATGTATTCACACATGTATCATGTTTCCGGTTAATACAATTCTAGCATGAATAATAAACATTTATCATGAAATAAGGAAATAAATAATAACTTTATTATTGCCTCTAGGGCATATTTCCTTCATAACCATGTAAGATGATTCAGGTCTCAATGAGATATAATCAACTGTAGTGTGGTCAACAACAAGAGGAACATTTAAACATTCAATTTGCCCATTGCAGGTGCTCCAATAAATGCAATAAGCAGAATTCAAATAAAGCAACATCTCTAGGATTGTCTTTTGAAAAATATAAATGGAAGATCAGGTAAACTTTTCAACAGTCACTATACCTTTTACGAAGAATCAATCGGCTGTCATATTTTTCTGACGGGCTACGACTATCATATTCAGCAACCAGAATGAAACAATATATATCATAGAAAAAGCAACCTACTAAGTGCAGGTTGCAAGAAAAAGAGAGATATGAGTGGTCAAACTCTCCTGGAAGCAAAGAGAACTTGTCTTACAAACTC
This sequence comes from Triticum aestivum, assembly GCF_018294505.1. Classification (NCBI taxonomy): domain Eukaryota; kingdom Viridiplantae; phylum Streptophyta; class Magnoliopsida; order Poales; family Poaceae; genus Triticum; species Triticum aestivum. The sequence continues at coordinate 561,343,271 of NC_057795.1, read as the reverse complement.
AAGGCACATAGCAACATACCCAAATTTCTAGCTAGTTGTACTTGCAGGTAGTGAAAATTAAGCAGACAATGTTAGGAGACTTGAAAGAAGGCTTTGGCCAGCCTGTGATCCATACATTATATGATCATGTGCAGGTTCGTATTTTACTGTTTAAATTCTTGAGGTTTTCCTCATCTTGTTTCGAAATAGCTCCCTACTAAGACTTCTTCTATACATAGTTTGTTAGTTGCTTGAGAACAATAGCTAGCAGAGAAATAGCTCGGGGAAAATAAGCATACTATAATTGAGAACAAGCTTCTCTGGTTACAGGGCTGTACATTCAAAAACCAAGATAAACTTACGATTTCCCGAGCTGTTTCTCTGCTAGTTTTTTTTCCTTAATGGCAGGAACTCCGTGTTGATGGCTTTTTTAGGGCTTCGGCATTCTCACTCCAGAGAGCTACCATAGTTATATTACACCACAAAATAGGCCATCTTCACTATACAAGAAAGCAAATAGTATCTCACTCCAGTTGTGCAACTGTCAAATAGTCTATCTCCGTTAACTACTTTCCTGCTTGGTACCCACACTAAACAAAGCCTTTCCATTTTGCCAGTTTATTGTCGTGTTATTCATCCATAGAGCAATGTGATGCCGATACGGTAATAACTATTCATTATATACTATTGCTCGCTAGATTATTTTCAATTCAGCAGGTGTCATTCTCAAATTTCATATTCCATGGCAAATCATTAAATTTCAGTAAACTCAAAGAAGTCTAATTGATATCAATTCTGTTATTATTGTAGAACGACACGAGTAAATGGGAGTAAACTCTAAAAGACAAACCAGAGCAGCTTCATGGGCAAATATTCATATTTATATTTTTGTGTTTTCTCACCAAGAAAATCCTGGAGGAGGAAGTACCTAAAAGAAGGTTAACACCATTAAGTGGAAAAGCAGAAAAAACATACGCAACAATCTTGTAGAGACAAATAAGTAGAAGTACCTTGGTGATCCGGAACGCCGGCGAGGCTTGGTGAGGGAATCCTCGTTGCAGCCACGGTGGCCGGCCGCTAGTGGGTGGACCTCGGTGCAGCCATGGTCCACTCCTCCCCGTCCTTGTCCGAATAGTTGTAGGTGAATGTCGCCATGGCTTGTAGGAAATGTATAGTTTGAGAGGGAAGATACATGTGTGTAGGCATTGGATTTTTTTTCTCATTAAGCAAGGGATGATCGCAACAGGGGATGTAGGAGAGGTGTTCAGATCAGAGGAGATGGGCGTGGCGATCCGTGACAGGGCGGCGGCGAGACTGGCAGCGGCCGCGCCCTCGCTGCGCGCTGGATCAGAGAAGTCGTGCGCGATGGGGCCGGCGCTGACGAGCACGGGGCCCTGGGTCGAGGAGATCGAGTCGGCCAGCCCAGCATCGCGTGCAATCGCCAAGCAGGCAGCCAGCAGGGGCCCCGATCCCCTCGCCCACTCGCTCGATCCCGAGCACCTCCAGCCGCGAGGGAGGAGAGCTTCCTCGATCCCCAACGCGTCCGCGCACCCGCGCACCCAAGGGCGAGGACCATCGTGCCACTGCCACCGCCCGCGGCGAGCGCGTGCTTTTGGAGGAGGTGGAGGACGAAGGCGGCCCTGGTGCACAGCGTACCCACCTTGCCTTCTTGCCTTCCCGTCCTCTGCTGCTCCACCTCGACGCGCGGCAGAAGCCGTCTCCGCCGCACACGCCCCGGCGAGCGTCGTCCATCCTCCCGCGCGAGGCACGACGGCCGGTCAATCACCGCCACTGCCCGGCCTTGCCGCGCCGTCTCCGCCGCACACGCCACCACCACTGCCCCGCTTCGCCGCGCCGTCCTCCATCCTCCCGGCGAGCGCCCTCCGTCCTCCCGCGCGAGGCACGGCGGCGGCAGTCGCCGGCGCACGATGGAATGGGCGAAGCCGCCGTCACTGTCGCAGGAGAAATGGATAAGACGACGGGAGGACAGCGGGTGGAATTCAAATGAGTACAGGTTTTTTTTTGCAAAATTGAAACGTTATATAAAAACCCACTAAAACCAGGACTGCGGATTAATTTATTATAAACCGAGGGGCTTTAATGCAAAATCGCGCGCGACGACGTACTGCAGAAACCCAATTCTCTTTATTATTAGGTAAAGAGGTAAAGATATGTGTCTCATTTATATCATAAAGATCATAGTACAAGCCACGTACATGCCGATCTGACAAAACTGAAAAGACAGCAGAACGCTAGTCAAGAAGTAAAATTACAAACAAGACTGAAGAATCCTCTGAGCTTGACACCAACGCCCGTCACCTGCCTCTGGCACCACCATAGCAGCCATCAAAGGAGAACATGACGGATCACCTCCACACCCGAGCTCGACGCGGCTCCATCGCTGATATGCATCTTTACGGACCTCCAAGGTGCCTCGCCAATAAAGGCGAAGCCATTGCCATTGAACAAATCAGACCGGGGCAACACCCTAGACACACCATCGAATTCCAGATCTGGCATCCTCGCCCACGCTGTTGGTGGCTTGGTTCCCTAAAAAAATAGTTTGGTGGCTTCGTAGTTCCTACTGGTAGGTTGTTTACAATTTAACATGTACGTACGTCCTTCCTCTCATTCATCCCATCAAGGTTTGATTGAAATAAAAATATGTGTTGCTTAAAAGTTCGCATCAACTTTAAACGATTATTACCAAAACCAAACCGTGTCGCGTATAAAACCATATAAACATAAGTATAAAAACGGTATAAAACCTAAAACCGTATAAATCGAACCGAATCAAACAAAAAAACCAAATGCGCACCCTGACTTGTCACCCCTCCTTAATTTGCTAGTGGATATTCTTACTAAAATGCTCTCTAAATCTAGTCAACAAACCCTGATAAATGGGCCCTACCCTAATTATTTTCTAGGTGGTGTCATCTCCCATCAACATGCAAATGACATTATCTTATTTGTTTACAAGGACCATGAAAAAGTTAATAATCTTGAAATTTTACTGACCTGCTTTGAGAGTGTTTCTGGTATGAAGATTAATTACTCTAAGAGTGAGCTTATCGCTTTGGGCTCACTAAGGAGGAGGTAATGGAATTTTTAGAAATCTTTGGTTGCTCTAAAGGATCTTTCCTTATTAAATATTTAGGTATTCATCTTCATTATGACGAACTAAGAAGAGAGGATATACAACCCATTGTAGACAATATCCTTAAGAGCATTGCGGGATGGATAGGAAATCTTTTATCATACTCTGGTAGGATAACACCGATGAAAGCTTGCCTTAGTAGTATTTCAGTGCACCTTTTATCCCTTTTTAGGTTCCCTAATTGGGTTTGGACCTCATTAACACTCAACTGGCTCATCGCCTTTGAAATGACTTTGAACGTTCAATAGAAAACTCCACCTAGCCAATTGGGACCTAGTTTGCATGACATGTGCGCTTGATCAATCTATGTTGGCAAAACTTTCTCTCGCGGGTGCTTTGAGTAGACAGGTAATTGTATCATCACCACCAAGGAGCCCGCCATCACCTGTTGTTGGCCTCCCGCGCTAGGAGTTGAAGGCCTCTGCCATCAGCCTTGTGACACCTCTAGAGCTGACATCCTCGCCATATCAGTCGCCACTGAAGAGGTTAAAGATAGAGCTCACGCTTTTGGCTTGCACTGCCGTAGCAACTACCGCTCTGTAATTTGTGGCTCTCCCGCCCGTATTACCATCTTATCCTAGTTTTCTTTTTCTAGCCTACTAAACCCTGGAGATGTTTCTGCCCTCGAGTTACTCTCTAGTCTCGGATTTGCTCAATTTGTATATCTTGTCATTTGAGAGAGACTATGTTACTGTTTGGTTTCATTTAATAATGGAACCAGGGAGGCCTTTGTGGCTCCTAGATGCTATAAAAGGATGATGCATCTAATGCTATGTATTTGGTATTCTAAATGTAGATACCATTGTCTATAAAATTGGTTGATTTTATTTTGAAGTTTGACTTTCTAAAACATCTAAATGTAGCACATTCTAAAATAGATGTAGTATTTCCTTATGCACAATCCACCCAATACCATGGAAATAGAGGGAAGAAAGTCGATAAACTTTTTTTTCTCAAAAAGAAACCTAAAGGGATCTTTTATTTGATAATTATCAAGTAAAACAAAAGTTAGTACAATGGGAAGGCAACTGGACAGATAATGATTAATAAAAACTAAATTTTGATTGAAAATTGAAAGCGCAAGTGCTCCCTGGGTGATTTTGGTAATTAGTGTCAACATATCTCTTGTTGGACTAATACCCTTACCTAGTATGTTTCAGATAAGTTCAACAATGGAGTGGCATGCACTAGAGGAAGTGGATCCCTCAAAATGCTAAGGACAAAAGGATTGGCTCAATCTCAAAGCTCAAGACTCTACATTTTCTATCTTAGTGATCCAAGATCACATTGAGTCTATAGGAAAAGCCAATACTACCAAGGAGGGATGAGGTGTTGCTTAATGAGGATCTTGCTCTAAGTGCTTAGTGATATGCTCAAATGCCCTCAACTACTTTCTCACATCCACATATGACCTAAACCAAAAGTCAAACTCGGCCCCACTGATTCTTTCTATCCGGCGCCACCGAGTTCAGATGTCATAGCCACTGCCACAAACCCTAGGAAAATCGGTCTCACCGATAGGGATCTCGGTCTCACCGAGATGGGATTCTAATCTCTCTGTTTAGCTAATTACCAAAATCGGTCTCACCGAATTTGAGTAATCGTTCCTACCGAGATTACAATGTAAACTCTCTGTTTCGTCTTCGTAATGTTTTGGTCCAACTGAGATGAGCGAATCGGTCCCACCGAGTTTACCTGACCAACTCTCTGGTTAGCTTATTACCAAAATTGGTCTCACCGAATTTGTGTAATCGGTCTCACCGAGATTACGTTATGCCCTAACCCTAACCATATCGGTCCTACCAAGTTGCATGTCGGTCCCACCGAAAATCCTAACGCTCACTAGATTTACTGAATCGGTCTGACCGAGTTTCTCAATTCGGTCCCACAGAGGTTGGTAAGTTGTGTGTAACGGTTAGATTTTGTGTGGAGGCTATATATACCCCTCCACCCCCTCTTCATTCGAAGAGAGAGCCATCAGAACAAACCTACACTTCCAACTTACATTTTCTGAGAGAGAACCACCTACACTTGTGTTGAGGTCAAGATATTCCAATCCTACCATATGAATCTTGATCTCTAGCCTTCCCAAGTTGCTTTCCACTCAAACCTTATTTCCACCAAATCCAAATTCTATGAGAGAGAGTTGAGTATTGGGGAGACTATCATTTGAAGCACAAGAGCAAGGAGTTCATCATCAACACACCATTTGTTACTTCTTGGAGAGTGGTGTCTCCTAGATTGGCTAGGTGTAACTTGGGAGCCTCCGACAAGATTGTGGAGTTGAACCAAGGAGTTTGTACGGGCAAGGAGATCGCCTACTTCGTGAAGATCTACCGCTAGTGAGGCAAGTCCTTCGTGGGCGACGACCATGGTGGGATAGACAAGGTTGCTTCTTCGTGGACCCTTCTTGGGTGGAGCCCTCCGTGGACTCGCGCAGCCGTTACCCTTCGTGGGTTGAAGTCTCCATCAACGTGGATGTACGATAGCACCACCTATCGGAACCACGACAAAAACATCCGTGTCTCCTATTGCGTTTGCACTCTCCAAACTCTTCCCTTTATATTCTTGCAAGTTGTATGCTTTACTTTCCGCTGCTCATATACTCTTTGCATGCTTGCTTGATATGTATTGTGATTGATAAACTTGTGCTAAAACTCCACTTAAACTTAAAGAAACTAAAAATTGCAACTTTTGGTACTTAGTGTCTAATCACCCCCCCCTCTAGACACCTCTTCTCGATCCTTTCAATTGGTATTAGAGCTTTGGTCTCCATTGCTTTGGTTTAATCACCATTGGAGGAAGATGGATGAGTCTACTTTGGGGACTCTTAGACATAGAGTGCCTATTCTTGATGGGGAATATTTTCATGAGTGGAAAATGAGATGCTTGTGATTTTCAATGAATATCATTTGAACAAGTACATTGCTAGCCCTTGTGCACCTCATGTTGATCCTATGCATCCCACCCTTGATGAGTCAATTGACATGATTAGAAATCTTAGAACTGTTAATCTTATCACTAGAGGCTTGCCTAGAAACTTGCCTACTCTTGAGTGTGCCTACACTTTATGGAAACTTCTTGAGGAACGATTTCCAGATTATTCCTTGAAGAATCTAGATGAAATTCTCCATAAGTCTATTGCCTTGAGTAAGATGAATTCCAATGATCCTATGTTTGGTAATTGTCTATTTGAGCTTACAAATCTTTTGCATGCCAAAGGAGATGTTGGAATTATTAGTGATATTATTTCTGAAGCTATTAAAATTCATAAAGAAGATCATTGTCAAACTCACTCTAATGAATCACCCTCTCAAGGATTTGATCCACCACATGACGATGTTGAACATGGATACTATGATGAGGATGATGATGCTGACTTCGATCTTGATGACGCAATGAGACACTTTGGTCTTATGGTAAATCTTCGGGGATATATGGCAGAAGGAAAGGAATGGGTTCTTGACAGTGGATGTACTGATCACATGACCGGAGATAAAGATATGTTTCGTGAGCTTGCTGAAAATGATGGTCCTCGAAAGTACGTCACTTTTGGTGACAACTCAAAGGGTAAAGTGGTTGTCCTCGGTAAGGTGGCCATATCACATGATAGCTCCATACAAAATGTTATGCTCGTTGAATCCCTTGGCTAGAACTTACTTTTAGTATCTATACTTGCTGATTTCGGTTTCAATGTCCTATTTACTGAAGTAGATTGCCAAGTGTTTCATAGAGATAATCATAAAATGGTCTTTACCAGCATTCGTAGAGGTGATCTTTACATTGTTGATTTCACTAAAAAGGATCAACCTAGAACTTGCTTTATTGCTAAATCCTCTAAAGGATGGTTATGGCATAGACGGTTAGGTCATGTCGGAATGTGAAACCTTGACAAGCTTATTAAAGGAAATAATATCCTTGGTGTTAACGATGTCATATTTGATAAGGATAGACTTTGCAGCGCTTGTCAAGCAGGTAAACAGGTTGGAGGAAGGCATCCTGTGAAGAACATCATGACCACAAGGAGGCCACTTGAGCTACTTCTGTGACAGCCTGGTTTTTGGATCTTTCTTTTTCTTTTGTTTTTTCGAGGTTTTTGCCTGAGTTTTCTTTTTCTGTGGCTTTGTGGTCTGGAAACTGAAGAAGATGACCTCTTCTTTGCTTCCAGAGTGGCTTGTCATTCCCAAATCTTTCCCTAGACCCTGTCATTTCCATCCTAGCCCAAATCCCAATATTCTTTTTATTGAGAATATTCCTTTTCTATTAAAGGAATAACTCAAATTGCCCTAGGTTGTGAAGCAACCTATATTTCCCTCACTCCAAAAATTCCCAAATAATTCTCATAAATTGCTTGGGTCATATCTTGATCAAATATTACAAAACTTTTCATTGCCATGTTCAAAAATAATTCCCCAATAATTATTATTCATTTCTGTCTAGTGTGGTTTTCTGTGAAGGAAGTGTCACCTATCTTTCCTTGATTGCTCCCCAACTCCTTGGTCATGCTTATATATCCAAATAATTGCCTCATGCACAAGTTCAACTTTATTTGCCTAGCCAATCTTCCTCAGTGATTTTTCAAAGTTTCTGTCAAACAGAAACCATTGTGAAGGAAGTACTAGATAGGGATACCCAAATGCGTTGAGCTTTTGCACACTCCTTAATGTGCTCATATTAAACCCTTCCACCCATTTGCAGCCCCATCCAATCATCTATGTGAGCACAGGAGCAAATCTTTGTTTCTGGCAATATTTTCAGGTTGTGAAGCAAGTATATTTTATATTGCTTCAAAAATCCTGATAAACAACCAGATCATTCTTATGCCCATAAAACATCTCTCCACTCATTTTAGCATCATTTCATTGAGCCATTTAATCACAATAATAATTCCAAGTTTCTGTCCAGAGGAGATGTTTGTGAAGTAAGTACCATTTTGGCTTTGCCAAATGGTATGATACTTGGTGAGCATCTTCATATGATCAAATAACCCTGCCTTGCTCATATTCAGCTCAATCAAGTCAACCATGTGAGTGCATCATCATGATCTTCATTTCTGACCAAATTATGCAGTTGTGAAGCAACTGCAGTAAATATTGATCCTTTTACCCTCAAAACCTCCAGGATGAAAGTCCTTCGATAGATAAGTCTCCCAGACAAGCTAGTTACTGAGTTACCTAGCTAGTGTCCCCACTGCACATCACAAACACTTGGCTACTGGTTTACTTTGGAGCTAAGTGCAATTCTCTTCTTTGCCCCTGGAACGATTTGTTTCCTCATTTCTACTTAGGTCTCCAAGGTCATTCCACTAGACATGGTCGGCCACGCCAAAACTAGCCATTTGCACCAGTGCCGGTGGTGCTCACGCTGATTTCAGGCAAATTTCGTGCTCTGGCTTCTTCCCGGCCCTGTGCCCGTCGTCTCCCTCGTCGTCTCGACCTCTATCCATGTCTAGTAGCTGCCCCTTGAGCCTCTGCATCGCCCTGCGTCGATGGTTTGTCGTCGTTCGCCTTAAATGCGCCGCTAGCGCGGTGCCCGTGCCGCGTCCAGCCTCTGTCCGCCATTAAAGCTCGGTCAGGAGCTCGTCCATGAGCTCCAGAGCCTTCCCCTCTGCCTATAAAAGGACCTCTAGGCTCTCCCGCAGCTCCCAAGCCCTTCCTAGTCCCTCCTAGCCCACCGGAGCAACGACATCTCGCCGGAGTTCGCCTCTGTTTGCCTCGGCCGCCGCGGTTCCTCCTTGGTTCCGGCGAGCTCGAGCATCCTCTCCTCCCCTGGTGTTGTCCACAAGCTCCCCCACCTCCTCGCGGTTCGCCCAAACCACTTGCCCCCTCGCCGGAGTGCCTTTGGCCGTGCCTCCCGGAGCTCGACCGCCACCTCCGCCGTTCGGCCCCCAGCTCGTCCGGCCGTCCCAAGCCTCCTCTTGCTTCCCCGACTCCCCCATCGTCTTCCCCTCGTCCCACTGAGCCGCCCGAACCCCTCAGCCCCCGCCGGAGCTGCCCACATCGCCGGTGAACCTCGTCTCCCAAGCCCTCTGTCACCTCCTGCCGCCGCATCCCATCGCAGTTCCTGGCCTTCCCGTGCCTCCCTCCGGTCGGGGCTGGGAGCGCCGCGCCGGGCCACGCCCGCCGGTGGCTTCGCCTTAGCCGGAGATGGCTGGAGCTGGCCGGTCCCCTCGCCGCTCCTCCCCTGCCTCTGCTCCTCCTCTGCTTCGGTCAGGCCAGGGCAAGGAAGAAGACGACGACTCGCCAGCCTGGCCCCTGTCAGTGGGTCTCGCGCCCCCTCGGCCCCACTAGTAGGCCACAGGGCATTGACCCGCCATGCCCACGTGGAAAAGTGTTGGGCCCCACCCGTGGGACCCGCACACGTCAGCCCCGCCACTGTTCAAATGGACAAGGTGAAAGCGTATTTCACAGATTACGTTTTCTCTTTTTCTGTTCAGGCCCCTGGTTGAAAATATCTTCATTACAGATGGGTCCCTGGCAGAAAAACATCCATATCTTTTTATTCGTAGCTCTAAATCAGGTGAAACCAACGCTCACTACTTAGTTTCGTCGAGCCCATTCTGTTGGTCATGCTTTCACTATGGTTTGACACTGTGAAAATGACCTTTATGCCCTTGCCCTTATTCAGCCCCCTCCGAGAGAGTACGTTTTTCGGTGATTCGTTCCGCGAGTTTCTCGCCTTCTCCCGGGTGCCTTCTTCATCCCCAGGCAAGCCACAATGCCCACTTGCATGATAATCATGCAGTAGCCATGGTTTTCAACTTGAATATTTAATAAATGTTTGCTTGTTGAAAAGATGGTTATCGTTGTTCCGGTGATGTTCAGATTTGCATGTTCACTTTTGTGCTATGTTGTCTTATACTCTGTGATCATGTCATGCCTGCTAGTATTACCTTCCATATGTTTATGCTTGTTAGTAGTACATGTTGATGTTGGAGATGGTCATGCTAGTCAGAATGCGATGCTCGGTGAATATGATTTATTGTTGATATGGTGGAACGTTATGTGATACTCTCATGATAATGTTGATATCATGTTCATGTATTTTATCATGGCTCAACATATTTGCATTCAAGTTAACCGGATTAAATTGAACTTGAAAAACTGTTGGCTGAGTCATGGTGCCGCTGAATCGATGCTGACCAGTGCAACCACGCTTACCGGTATGGGACGATCCTAACTAGGACTATTGTCGTTCCTCTCCCCGGTGCCTCCAACGAGGGAAGGTTATGGGCGTGCTGTACCCTGGCCCGGTAAGCAAGCATAACCTTGTGTGCCCGTAGTTGTTATAGCCGGCGGATCCCCATGTGGGATCATTTATTTTTTGGCCACGGCGGTGGTCGCTGTGTCTGGAGGTAGACACGGGGCCACCCATGACTTAATCTAGTGGGGAGTGAGTCGGAGTTGCCGGGAGAGTGTCATGGCAGTAGGACGGTTTTGTCGGAATGCTGTTGGTCCACCCGAATGGGAGTGCGAGGCCATGAGTTCCATGGTGTGGGTGCAGTGTACTAACCTCTGCAGAGTGTATATTAAATCTATCGATAGCCATGCCCGCAGATAAGGGCCTAGGTCAAAAGTAGGTCACACCATGAGTCAACAGTAATAAGAATAACTTGATTAATGACAATGAGATAAGTTGGTTGTGATCATCATAAGGATCACGGCCTAAGTGTTGGTCGGGTTGTGATCGCCGTAAGGATCACGGGCCAAGAACTGGTCGGGTTATGATCGCCGTAAGGATCACGGGCCAAGTGTTGGTCGGGTTGTGATCGCCGTAAGGATCACGGTTTGGGGCCAAGTGTTGGTTGGGTTGTGATCGCCGTAAGGATCACGATGGTATCGAGGATACCGAGTTGTTTTATATTCGTGATGTTGTGCGAGAGTCGTGGGTAAAGATCAAGCTCCTTGTGGTCATTTACTGATCGCTACGGTGTTGTTTATACCAAGCTTGATTTGATCCTGAGATGATCGTGCGATGTCCGAGGTTGGTAAGTGATGCATGTGTTGGTTACGAGGTAGCCTGAGCGGTATAAGTGGTGCATGTAGTGACATCATGTTGCATGATAGTATTGTCGAATTAATATGTTCATGCCATGTTCATGTTGAGTTAACTCTATCATGTTCAAGTTGTTCATGCTATATGGTTCTGATGATATCATGATAATTCTTGTTTAACCTATAATTGCCATGTTGTTGTTTGTCTTGAATGCTTCTAGATTATTGTGAGCTTGCAAGTACATTCAATGTACTGACTTGGCGTGTCATGCCAGCTTGCAGGTCATTCCGGATTTGATTGCTTGTTTGCCGTGGAGTCCTTGTTTGCAAGCTAGGATAAGCGTCCCATCCAGAGTCCCTGCGGAGTGGAGTTCACCACCATCGCCATTGTTCCGCTGCTAGAGTTCTTCCACTACATCGTGTTGTTCTGTTGCTAGCATAGAGCAACTGAGGATGGCGTAGTGTCGCCGTACCGATGTTATTCATTGTAATATCGGAGACTTTGTATTCATATTCGTGTAATAATAGAAAGTTGGTTTGTTCTATGCTAAGCAGTGCCGTATTCCAAAGGAGTTCTCGATCTCTGGGCTGGAATATGGGGCGTTCCGGTTTCTCTGAGCCGGGGTGCCACAGGCTTGGTATCAGAGTAGGTCTGGCTATAGGACGCCCTAGACCGCACGAACGTTAGAAATTGGTAGTATAGAGTCTGGCTTGATGATTGCATTTGGTTGCTGCACTTGTTTGTTTTATAGCATGCATATAGCCCTAGTATTTGTGATAACGGTTTACCTGTTGAGTGTAGCTGGCATCAGTTCAGATCCACTACAGCTCAACCTTTGCATTTCTCCAGTTCCTTTTCTTTCGGTGTTTGGTGTCATTTCTGTCCCAGCAGAGTGATGCCAAGTGATCCCGACACTGTTTGCAAAAATGGTGCTCAGGCATCGCGCCGTTATCTTTCTTTCAGTCACGTCTATCATTTCGGTGATGGACATGCTTCTATCCCGGATCGTTCTTTTATTCTATCGTGTTGGCAACCCTTAATGATCTTAGTTATCAAGAAAGGACAATGTCAGCAGCCTCAGCTTTTCCCCGCTATCCTATTTCTTGGACGAGTACGGATCTTTTTCCGTCCGCTTGATAATAATGTAGTTGCGACCTTCGTGTCCCACTACATGATTACCAAGTGCGTCCTCGCCTCCGAGCTAGTTCAGGTTGCCACCTGGCTAAGCTAGCACTTGGTGTAGCGCTGTTTACACCAATTCTTCCACACATTTATTCGTCCTCGTGCACATCATCACAGCATATTAGACCGCAATACCGGAGTTTCCGCGAGATTTGTGTGCTTAAGTAGGCAAGCATATTGTGTGACTAGCAGTAATATGTGATGATTGCTTGATTTATTATATTAGTAGAATGCTTGTGTGCTTTTGTTTAGTCATTTCTGTTGTTCCTTTCTTTGGGCCTTCGGTGTTACAAAATTTTCCCCTATTAAAGTTGCTCGTCAACCGACACTAGACCCGAAGAGTCAGCAAGAAATGCATATATTTGGAAACTCAGCTAAACAGAATGGAATTATCAGCTGACTGCAGTGAAATTGGGAATATCTTGTCTGGATGCAAAAGAAATCCTGGATGGACCGTCAGTATCAAGTTTGCATTAGCGTGCACTCATCACGAAAAAATGATTTAATCAGCAAGAAGATAAATTGTGTGCAAGGTTGACAGAATATTATCAGTCAAAGGTATGGCTCAGATACAAGTTTAATTTTCCGTTGAGGATGATTTTGGAACTCGATGTACCTGGAAGCAAGCAAAAATATGGCATATACTCAAAAAGGAGGATAGTCCAGTAAAACCATGTTTCATACAAGAAATCAACATCAGAAATATTCAGATGTTTATATATGTGGAAATCGGTCCGCAAATCACAATAAGAAGCTTCTGGTGTAAGCAACCCACTTTTCCCTCGCAAGATACCAGAGAAGCTTCCAAGGAAAGATTCATCTATCTTCCTTAGTATGATACGTGGATGATTTCCCGTGCAAGGTACCCTGTCTTCTTCAGTAAGCAACCGCAAAAGCTTCCAGCATAAGGTACTGAGTCTTTCCCCAGCGAAGTCTTTAAGGGGGTAAGCTTCTGAAGCACGATACCTAGTCTTGTTCAGCAAGCTGTCCGATGAAAGTTTCGACCACAAGCCAGCAAATCTTCCTCAGTAAGACATTGGTACAAGGTAGTATGCTGTGAATTGACAGCATGTGGCAGTAAATCCCAAGAATCAGATCCGCAACATTTTGGTCAGATTCAAGAATCAGTCAGAATACACGTCTGTCTCGGAATCAGGTCCTCATATATATGCAATGAGCATACCATCAAGATCTTACAAGTCACTCGGATGAGGATCTGATAACCACGTGAGGATGGTTACGAGAATAAAGTCAGTATACACCGCAGTGTGACAAAGGATTATGAGGATTGACGACATCAATGAGCTCAATACAAGTACTCGTGAACCTGTAAAATGATCCTGATGAGCCCTTGTCCCCTTTTTCTCTAATGACGGCACACCGCTTGTGATCTGAGTTGTTTCTAGCTATCTGGGGTGGATGCCGATTTTTGTTTCTCTCTTCAACAACTGTCACGAGTCTGAGCTGCTTTTCGGCTGTCTTGTACACCTGTTGAGTTTCTTTTTGTGATAGTAGCCCTATAGCTGCTTTTTGGCTATTTTAGGGAGTTGTCACCTTCTTCTTATCGACCCGGTCTCATGCTCTGAGCTGCTTTTCGGCCGTCCTGAGCCGTGGTTGAGTTATTTCAGTAATGTCCCAGATCTGAGTTGTAAAGACCGTTCTGGTGGCTACTGATTTATTTGCCGATTTCTTGCAAGGGTTTCGGATGATCATTTCCCAATGATCAGAACTTGAGAGGTGTTGAACCTGCCATATAATGGGTTACCCTGTCAGAAAAATGAGGATAAGCTACGATTGCCGAAAAATTGCACCGACAGTACCTATGGTCATACGAAGAAGCAATATGGCCTAGCTCTTTCAGCCAAAGATCCAGACCAAGAAAACAATAATGAAGGAGCAAGACCAGTGAGGCAGGTATGAAAATTGTACACGACCCCATGGTACAGATCCGATACTCACGACAATGGAACCAGTTAAGATGATTCAGAAATTTCTGCAATGAGTCAGAATTTGTCACGAAACGGTTATGTTTAACTCACTGTTTGGAACCCAAAGGACCTGCATTTAGTGGAGAAACCCAATGCAATGAGTCAGAGCTTGAGTTTTCATCATCATTACATGAAAGGTTGTCAGTGCCGGGTGGCACACCCAGCGGAAATCACTTTTGGATTTGTGAGACGGACCTATATTTCAGTCGTGATAATTAAATCACACTCAGCTAGTTAGCAGATCTAAAAAGAAATTGGAGCCTATATAAGCATGAACAAGCAAGGTAAGATCTGTCAGAACGTGGATACAGTGAATCAAACCGCCCCAGGGCCAGTCAGATAAAAATTTAGTGGGAACAACAATAAAGGAAAAAGGATACCCGAGTTGGAAACGGTTTCCTTAAGTCAGAATATTCATACTTGTTCCCTGAGCAACCAAATCTCGAGGACAAGATTTCTTTAAGGGGGTAAGGTTTGTGACAGCCTGATTTTTGGCCCTTTCTTTTTCTTTTGTTTTTCCGAGGTTTTTGCCTGAGTTTTCTTTTTCCGTGGCTTTGTGGTCTGGAAACTGAAGAAGATGACCTCTTCTTTGCTTCCAGAGTGGCTTTTGTCATTCCCAAATCTTTCCCTAGACCCTGTCATTTCCATCCTAGCCCAAATCCCAATATTCTTTTTATTGAGAATATTCCTTTTCTATTAAAGGAATAACTCAAATTGCCCCTAGGTTGTGAAGCAACCTATATTTCCCTCACTCCAAAAATTCCCAAATAATTGTCATAAATTGTTTGGGTCATATCTTGATCAAATATGGCAAAACTTTTCATTGCCATGTTCAAAAATAATTCCCCAATAATTATTCCTCATTTCTTTCTAGTGTGGTTTTCTGTGAAGGAAGTGCCACCTATCTTTTCTTGATTGCTCCCCAACTCCTTGGGCATGCTTATATGTCCAAATAATTGCCTCATGCACAAGTTCAACTTTATTTGCCTAGCCAATCTTCCTCAGTGATTTTTTAAAGTTTCTGTCAAACAGAAACCATTGTGAAGGAAGTACTAGCTAGGGATACCCAAATGAGTTGAACTTTTGCACACTCCTTAATGTGCTCATATTAAGCCCTTCCACCCATTTGCAGCCCCATCCAATCATCTATGTGAGCACAGGAGCAAATCTTTGTTTCTGGCAATATTTTCAGGTTGTGAAGCAAGTATATTTTATATTGCTTCAAAAATCCTAATAAATTACCAGATCATTCTTATGCCCATAAAACATCTCCCACTCATTTTGCCATCATTTCATTGAGCCATTTAATCACAATAATTATTCCAAGTTTCTGTCCAGAGGAGATATTTGTGAAGCAAGTACCATTTTGGCTTTGCCAAATGGTATGATACTTGGTGAGCATCTTCATATGATCAAATAACCATGCCTTGCTCAAATTCAGCTCAATCCAATCAACCATGTGAGTGCATCATCATGATCTTCATTTCTGACCAGATTATGAAGTTGTGAAGCAACTGCAGTAAGGGCGTGTTCGGTACTCCACCAACTCCTAACTCCTCTAACTCCCAGCCAGGAGTCCAGCCGAACGGCTCCACTCCAGGATTTACATGAGAGAAGCTGGCTAAAAACGTAGTGCGAAATCTGTGGAGTTATGGAGTTGGGAAATCGCAGCTCCTCCAAAACTGGAATCAAGAGTTGAGAGATAATTACCGGCTCCTGCCACCACCAAGTGAATTCTTGGCGTACCGGTTCGCTCCCAATCGTCTCTCTTGTCGGGAGTCGTCTCTCCCCTCGCGAGTCCCCCTCCTGTCCCCGACCAGGCCTGTGGCCCAGCCCATCTTCCCCCCCACCTTTTGGACTGCCAGCCTGCTCTTGATGGGCCAGAAAGGGGCGATTTTATGGGCTTCAGGTTCGCTCCCTTGTGCTAGCGAGAAGCGGTGACACCGAACAGATCGATAGCTCCGGGATCGATCGTGATAAGCTGGAGCTGGATTCATGGAGTTGGAGTTGAGGATTTGTCCTCCACGGAGGGCTACCGAACACGTCCTAAATATTGATCCTTTTACCCTCAAAACCTCCAGGATGAAAGTCCTTCGATAGATAAATCTCTCAGACAAGCTAGTTACTGAGTTACCTAGGTAGTGTCCCCACTGCACAGCATAAACACTTGGCTGCTGGTTTACTTTGGAGCTAAGTGCAATTCTATTCTTTGCCCCTGGAATGATTTGTTTCCTCATTTCTACTTAGGTCTCTAAGGTCATTCCACTAGACATGGTCGGCCATGCCAAAACTAGCCATTTGATCCAGTGCCGGTGGTGATCACGCTGATGTCACACAAATTTCATGCTCTGGCTTCTTCCCGGCCCTGTGCCCGTCGTCTTCCTCGTCGTCTCGACCTCTATCCATGTCTAGTAGCTGCCCTATGAGCCTCTGCATCACCCTGCGTCGATGGCTTGTTGCCGTTCGCCTTAAATGCGTCGCTAGCGCCATGCCCGTGCCGCGTCCAGCCTCTGTCCGCCATTAAAGCTCGGCCGGGAGCTCCAGAGCCTTCCCCTCTGCCTATAAAAGGACCTCTAGGCTCTCCTGCAGCTCCCAAGCCCTTCCTAGTCCCTCCTAGCCCACTGGAGCAACGACATCTCGCCGGAGTTCGCCTCTGTTCGCCTCGGCCGCCGCGGTTCCTCCTTGGTTCTGGCGATCTCGAGCATCCTCTCCTCCCCTGGTGTTGTCCACAAGCTCCCCCACCTCCTCGCGGTTCGCCCAAACCACTTGCCCCCTCGCTGGAGTGCCTCTGGCCGCGCCTCCCGGAGCTCGGCCGCCACCTCCGCCGTTCGGCCCCCAGCTCGTCCGGCCGTCCCAAGCCTCCTCTTGCTTCCCCGACTCCCCCATCGTCTTCCCCTCGTCCCACTGAGCCGCCCGAATCCCCTCAGCCCCCGTCGGAGCTGCCCGCATCACCGACGAACCTCGTCGCCCGAGCCCTCTGTCACCTCCTGCTGCCGCATCCCATCGCAGTTCCTGGCCTCCCCGTGCCTCCCTCTGGTCGGGGATGGGAGCGCCGCGCCGGGCCGCGCCCGCCGGTGGCTTCGCCCTGGCCGGAGATGGCCGGAGCTGGCCGGTCCCCTCGCCGCTCCTCCCCTGCCTCTGCTCCTCCTCTGCTTCGGTCGGGCCATGGCGAGGAAGAAGACGATGACTCGCCAGCCTGGCCCCTGCCAGTGGGTCCCACACCCCCTCGGCCCCACTAGTCGGCCACAGGGCGTTGACCCGCCCTGCCCATGTGGAAAAGTGACGGGCCCCACCCGTGGGACCCGCACACGTCAGCCCCACCATTGTTCAAATGGATAAGGTGAAAGCGTATTTCACAGATTATGTTTTCTCTTTTTCTGTTCAGGCCCCTAGTTGAAAATATTTTCATTATAGATGGGTCCCTGGCAGAAAAATATCCATATCTTTTCCGTAGCTCCAAATCAGGTGAAACCAACACTCACTTCTTTGTTTCGTCGAGCCCGTTCTGTTGGTCATGCTTTCACTATGGTTTGAAACTGTGAAAATGACCTTTATGCCCTTGCCCTTATTCAGCCCCCTCTGAGAGAGTACGTTTTTCGGTGATTCGTTCCGCGAGTTTCCCGCACTTCTCCTGGGTGCCTTCTTCATCCCCAGGCAAGCCACAATACCCACTTGTATGATAGTCATGCAGCAGCCATGGTTTTCAACTTGAATATTTTATAAATGTTTGCTTGTTGAAAAGATGGTTATTGTTGTTCCGGTGATGTTCAGATTTGCATGTTCACTTTTGTGCTATGTTGTCTTATACTCTGTGATCATGTCATATTTGCTAGTATTACCTTCCATATGTTTATGCTTGTTAGTAGTACATGTTGATGTTGGAGATGGTCATGCTAGTTAGAATGCGATGCTCGGTCATTATGATTTATTGTTGATATGGTGGAACGTTATGTGATACTCTCATGATAATGTTGATATCATGTTCATGTATTTTATCATGGCTCAGCTTATTTGCATTCAAGTTAACCGGATTAAATTGAACTTGAACAATTGTTGGCTGAGTCATGGTGCCGCTGAATCGATGCTGACCAGTGCAACCACGCTTATCGGTATGGGACAGTCCTAACTGGGTCTATTGTTGTGCCTCTCATCGGTGCCACCATGAGGGAAGGTTATGGGCCAACTGTACCCTTGCCCGGTAAGCAAGCATAACCTTGTGTGCCCGTAGTTGTTATAGCCGGCGGATCCCCGTCTGGGATCGTTTATGTTTTGTCCACGGCGGTGGTCGTTGTGTCTGGAGGTAGACACGGGGCCACCCATGACTTAGTCCAGTGGGGAGTGAGTCGGAGTGGCCGGGAGAGTGTCTGTTGGGGAACGTTGCAGAAAATTAAAATTTTTCCTATGGTTTCACCAAGATCCATCTATGAGTTCATCTAAGCAACGAGTCTAGGGAGAGAGTTTGCATCTACATACCACTTGTAGATCGCGTGCGGAAGCTTGCAAGGTGATGATGTAGTCGTACTCGACGTGATCCAAATCACCGATGACCAGCGCCGAACGGACGACACCTCCACGTTCAACACACGTACGGGACGGGAGACGTCTCCTCCTTCTTGATCCAGCAAGGGGGAAGGAGAGGTTGATGAAGATCCAGCAGCACGACGGCGTGGTGGTGGATGCAGGGCGTCACAGCAGCAGGGCTTCGCCGAGACTACGAGGGAGAGACGTAACGGGGGGAGGTGGAGGCGCCAGGGGCTGGTGTATGAAGTCCCTCCTCTCCCCCACTATATATAGGGGTGCCAGGGGGGGCGCCGGCCCTAGTAGATGAGATCTACTAGGGGGGGCGGCGGCCTAGGGGAGGTTTCCCTCCCCCCCAAGGCACCTAGGGGTGCCTTCCACCACTAGGACTCCTCCTAGGGGGAAACCCTAGGCGCATGGGCCTATAGGGGCTGGTGCCCTTGGCCCATGATGGCCAAGGCGCACCCCCTACAGCCCATGTGGCCCCCCGGGACAGGTGGCCCCACCCGGTGGACCCCCGGGACCCTTCCGGTGGTCCCGGTACAATACCGATAACCCCGAAACTTGTCCCGATGCCCGAAATAGCACTTCCTATATATAATTCTTTACCTCCGGACCATTCCGGAACTCCTCGTGACGTCCGGGATCTCATCCGGGACTCCGAACAACATTCGGGTTTCTGCATATACATATCTTCATAACCCTAGCGTCACCGAACCTTAAGTGTGTAGACCCTACGGGTTCGGGAGACATGCAGACATGACCGAGACGCTCTCAGTCAATAACCATCAGCGGGATCTGGATACCCATGATGGCTCCCACATGCTCCTCGATGTTGTCATCGGATGAACCACTATGTCGAGGATTCGATCAAACCCTGTATGCAATTCCCTTTGTCAATCGGTACGTTACTTGCCCGAGACTCGATCGTCGGTATCCCAATACCTTGTTCAGTCTCGTTACCGGCAAGTCACTTTACTCGTACCGTAATGCATGATCCCGTGTCCAACACCTTGGTCACATTGAGCTCAATATGATGATGCATTACCGAGTGGGCCCAGAGATACCTCTCCGTCATACGGAGTGACAAATCCCAGTCTCGATCCGTGTCAACCCAACAGCTACTTTCGGAGATACCTGTAATGCACCTTTATAGTCACCCAGTTACGTTGTGACGTTTGATACACCCAAGGCACTCTTACGGTATCCGGGAGTTACACGATCTCATGGTCGAAGGAAGAGATACTTGACACTTGCAAAGCTCTAGCAAAACGAACTACACGATCTTTTATGCTATGCTTAGGATTGGGTCTTGTCCATCACATCATTCTCCTAATGATGTGATCCCGTTATCAACGACATCCAATGTCCATAGTCAGGAAACCATGACTATCTGTTGATCACAACGAGCTGGTCAACTAGAGGCTTACCAGGGACATAGTGTGGTCTAAGTATTCACACGTGTATTACGATTTCCGGATAATACAGTTATAGCATGAATAAAAGACAATTATCATGAACAATGAAATATAATAATACTTTTATTATTGCCTCTAGGGCATATTTCCAACAGTCTCCCACTTGCACTAGAGTCACCAATCTAGTTACATTGTGATGAATCGAACACCCATAGAGTTCTGGTGTTGATCATGTTTTGCACGCGAGAGAGGTTTAGTCAGCGGATCTGCGACATTCAGATCCGTGTGCACTTTGCAAATCTCTATGTCTCCATCTTGAACATTTTCACGGATGGAGTTGAAACGACGCTTGATGTGCCTGGTCTTCTTGTGAAACCTGGGCTCCTTTGCGAGGGCAATAGCTCCAGTGTTGTCACAGAAGAGTTTGATCGGCCCCGACGCATTGGGTATGACTCCTAGGTCGGTGATGAACTCCTTCACCCAAATCGCTTCATGTGCTGCCTCCGAGGCTGCCATGTACTCCGCTTCACACGTAGATCCCGCCACGACGCTCTGCTTGCAGCTGCACCAGCTTACTGCTCCACCATTCAACATATACACGTATCCGGTTTGTGACTTAGAGTCATCCAGATCTGAGTCGAAGCTAGCGTCGACGTAACCCTTTACGACGAGCTCTTCGTCTCCTCCATAAACGAGAAACATGTCCTTTGTCCTTTTCAGGTACTTCAGGATATTCTTGACCGCTGTCCAGTGTTCCTTGCCGGGATTACTTTGGTATCTTGCTACCAAACTTACGGCAAGGTTTACATCGGGTCTGGTACACAGCATGGCATACATAATAGATCCTATGGCTGAAGCATAGGGGATGACACTCATCTCTTCTTTATCTTTTGCCGTGGTCGGTGACTGAGCTGAGCTCAGTCTCATACCTTGTAACATAGGCAAGAACCCCTTCTTGGACTGATCCATTCTGAATCTCTTCAAAATCTTATCAAGGTATGTGCTTTGTGAAAGACCTATGAGGCGTCTCGATCTATCTCTATAGATCTTGATGCCTAATATATAAGCAGCTTCTCCAAGGTCCTTCATTGAAAAACACTTATTCAAGTAGGCCTTAATGCTGTCCAGAAATTCTATATTATTTCCCATCAGGAGTATGTCATCTACATATAATATGAGAAATGCTACAGAGCTCCCACTCACTTTCTTGTAAACGCAGGCTTCTCCATAAGTCTGCATAAACCCAAACGCTTTGATCATCTCATCAAAGCGAATGTTCCAACTCCGAGATGCTTGCACCAGTCCATAAATGGATCGCTGGAGCTTGCATACTTTGTTAGCGTTCCGAGGATCGACAAAACCTTCCGGCTGCATCATATACAGTTCTTCCTTAAGATGCCCGTTAAGGAATGCTGTTTTGACGTCCATCTGCCATATCTCATAATCATAGTATGCGGCAATTGCTAACATGATTCGGACGGACTTTAGCTTCGCTACGGGAGAGAATGTCTCGTCGTAGTCAATCCCTTGAACCTGTCGATAACCCTTAGCGACAAGTCGAGCTTTATAGATGGTAACATTACCATCCGCGTCCGTCTTCTTCTTAAAGATCCATTTGTTTTCTATCGCTCGCCGATCATCGGGCAAGTCTGTCAAAGTCCATACTTTGTTTTCATACATGGATTCTATCTCGGATTTCATGGCTTCAAGCCATTTGTTGGAATCCGGGCCCGCCATTGCTTCTTCATAGTTCGAAGGTTCATTGTTGTCTAACAACATGATTTCCAGGACAGGGTTGCCGTACCACTCTGGTGCGGAACGTGTCCTTGTGGACCTACGAAGTTCAGCAGTAACTTGATCCGAAGTACCTTGATCATTATCATGGTTTTCCTCTTCAGTTGGTGTGGGCATCACAGGAACGGTTTCCTGTGCTGCGTCACTATCCCGCTCAAGAGGTAGTACTTCATCGAGTTCTACTTTCCTCCCACTTACTTCTTTCGAGAGAAACTCTTTTTCCAGAAAGCATCCGTTCTTGGCAACAAAGATCTTGCCTTCGGATCTTAAGTAGAAGGTATACCCTACAGTTTCCTTAGGGTATCCTATGAATACGCATTTTTCCGACTTGGGTTCGAGCTTTTCAGGTTGAAGTTTCTTGACATAAGCTTCGCATCCCCAAACTTTTAGAAACGACAGCTTAGGTTTCTTTCCAAACCATAATTCATACGGTGTCGTCTCAACGGATTTAGACGGTGCCCTATTTAAAGTGAATGTAGCTGTCTCTAGAGCGTATCCCCAAAATGATAGCGGTAAATCGGTAAGAGACATCATAGACCGCACCATATCCAATAGAGTGCGATTACGACGTTCGGACACACCGTTTCGCTGAGGTGTTCCAGGCGGCGTGAGCTGTGAAACGATTCCACATTTCTTTAAGTGTGTACCAAATTCGTGACTTAAGTATTCTCCTCCACGATCTGATCGTAAGAATTTTATCTTTCGGTCACGTTGATTCTCCACCTCATTCTGAAATTCCTTGAACTTTTCAAAGGTCTCAGACTTGTGTTTCATTAAGTAGACATACCCATATCTACTCAAGTCATCTGTGAGAGTGAGAACATAACGATATCCTCCGCGAGCCTCAACGCTCATTGGACCGCACACATCGGTATGTATGATTTCCAACAAGTTGGTTGCTCGCTCCATTGTTCCGGAGAACGGAGTCTTGGTCATTTTGCCCAAGAGGCATGGTTCGCACGTGTCAAACGATTCATAATCAAGAGACTCTAAAAGTCCATCGGCATGGAGCTTCTTCATGCGCTTGACACCAATGTGACCAAGGCGGCAGTGCCACAAGTATGTGGGACTATCGTTATCAACTTTAAATCTTTTGGCATCTACACTATGAACATGTGTAATATTACGCTCGAGATTCATTAAGAATAAACCATTGACCATCGGAGCATGACCATAAAACATATCTCTCATATAAATCGAACAACCATTATTCTCAGACTTAAATGAGTAGCCATCTCGTATTAAACGAGATCCTGATACAATGTTCATGCTCAAACTTGGCACTAAATAACAATTATTAAGGTTCAAAACTAATCCCGTAGGTAAATGTAGAGGCAGCGTGCCGACGGCGATCACATCGACTCTGGAACCATTCCCGACGCGCATCGTCACCTCGTCCTTTGCCAGTCTCCGTTTATTCCGCAGCTCCTGCTGTGAGTTACAAATATGAGCAACGGCACCGGTATCAAATACCCAGGAGTTACTACGATTACTGGTAAGGTACACATCAATCACATGTATATCAAATATACCTTTGGTGTTGCCGGCCTTCTTATCCGCTAAGTATTTGGGGCAGTTCCGCTTCCAGTGACCCTTCCCCTTGCAATAAAAGCACTCAGTCTCAGGCTTGGGTCCATTCTTTGACTTCTTCCCGGTAACTGGCTTACCAGGCGCGGCAACATCTTTGCCGTCCTTCTTGAAGTTCTTCTTACCCTTGCCCTTCTTGAACTTAGTGGTCTTATTGACCATCAACACTTGATGTTCTTTCTTGATTTCAGCCTCTGCTGACTTCAGCATCGAGAACACTTCAGGAATGGTCTTTTCCATTCCCTGCATGTTGTAGTTCATCACAAAGCTCTTGTAGCTTGGTGGGAGCGACTGGAGGATTCTGTCAATGACCGCCTCATCTGGGAGGTTAATGTTCAGCTGGGTCATACGGTTGTGCAACCCAGACATCTTCAGGATGTGCTCACTGACAGAACTGTTTTCCTCCATCTTACAACTGTAGAACTTGTCGGAGACATCATATCTCTCGACCCGGGCATGAGCTTGAAAAACTAGTTTCAGCTCTTCGAACATCTCATATGCTCCGTGATGCTCAAAACGCTTTTGGAGCCCCGGTTCTAAGCTGTAAAGCATGCCGCACTGAACGAGGGAGTAATCATCAGCGCGAGACTGCCAAGCATTCATAATGTCTTGGTTCTCTGGGACGGGAGCGTCACCTAGCGGTCCTTCTAGGACATATTGTTTCCTGGCAGCTATGAGGATGATCCTCAGGTTCCGGACCCAGTCCGTATAGTTGCTGCCATCATCTTTCAGCTTGGTTTTCTCTAGGAACGCGTTGAAGTTCATGTTGACATTAGCGTTGGCCATTGATCTACAAGACATATTTGCAAAGGTTTTAGACTAAGTTCATGATAATAAAGTTCTAATCAAATTATGAACTCCCACTTAGATTAGACATCCCTTTAGTCATCTAAGTGTTACACGATCCGAGTCGACTAGCCCGTGTCCGATCATCACGTGAGACGGACTAGTCATCGTCGGTGAACATTTTCATGTTGATCGTATCTTCCATACGACTCGTGTTCGACCTTTCGGTCTCCGTGTTCCGAGGCCATGTCTGCACATGCTAGGCTCGTCAAGTTAACCCTAAGTGTTTTCGCTGTGTAAAACTGTCTTACACCCGTTGTATGTGAACGTAAGAATCCATCACACCCGATCATCACGTGGTGCTTAGAAACGACGAACTGTAGCAACGGTGCACAGTTAGGGGAGAACACTTCTTGAAATTTTATAAGGGATCATCTTATTTACTACCGTCGTCCTAAGTAAACAAGATGCATAATACATAATAAACATCACATGCAATTATATAGTTGTGACATGATATGGCCAATATCATATAGCTCCATTGATCTTCATCTTCGGGGCTCCATGATCATCTTGTCACCGGCTTGACACCATGATCTCCATCATCATGATCTCCATCATCGTGTCTTCATGAAGTTGTCACGCCAACGACTACTTCTACTTCTATGACTAACGTTTAGCAATAAAGTAAAGTAGTTTACATGACGTTATTCAATGACACGCAGGTCATACAAAAAATAATGACAACTCCTATGGCTCCTGCCGGTTGTCATACTCATCGACATGCAAGTCGTGAATCCTATTACAAAGAACATGATCTCATACATCACAATTCATCATTCATCACAACTTCTGGCCATATCACATCACATGATCAATCGCTGCAAAAACAAGTTAGACGTCCTCTAATTGTTGTTGCATCTTTTACGTGGCTGCAATTGGGTTCTAGCAAGAACGTTTTCTTACCTACGAATCACCACAACGTGATTTTGTCAACTTCTATTTACCCTTCATAAGGGCCCTGTTCATCGATTCCGCTCCAACTAAGGTGGGAGAGACAGACACCCGCCAGCCACCTTATGCAACTTGTGCATGTCAGTCGGTGGAACCGGTCTCACGTAAGTGTACGTGTAAGGTTGGTCCGGGCCGCTTCATCCCACAATACCGTTGAGCAAGAAAAGACTAGTAGAGGCAAGTAAGATGACAAAATCCACGCCCACAACAAAGTTGTGTTCTACTCGTGCAAAGAGAACTACGCATAGACCTAGCTCATGATGCCACTGTTGGGGAACGTTGCAGAAAATTAAAATTTTTCCTACGGTTTCACCAAGATCCATCTATGAGTTCATCTAAGCAACGAGTCTAGGGAGAGAGTTTGCATCTACATACCACTTGTAGATCGCGTGCGGAAGCTTGCAAGGTGATGATGTAGTCGTACTCGACGTGATCCAAATCACCGATGACCAGCGCCGAACGGACGGCACCTCCGCGTTCAACACACGTACGGGACGGGAGACGTCTCCTCCTTCTTGATCCAGCAAGGGGGAAGGAGAGGTTGATGAAGATCCAGCAGCACGACGGCGTGGTGGTGGATGCAGGGCGTCACAGCAGCAGGGCTTCGCCGAGACTACGAGGGAGAGACGTAACGGGGGGAGGTGGAGGCGCCAGGGGCTGGTGTATGAAGTCCCTCCTCTCCCCCACTATATATAGGGGTGCCAGGGGGGGCGCCGGCCCTAGTAGATGAGATCTACTAGGGGGGGCGGCGGCCTAGGGGAGGTTTCCCTCCCCCCCAAGGCACCTAGGGGTGCCTTCCACCACTAGGACTCCTCCTAGGGGGAAACCCTAGGCGCATGGGCCTATAGGGGCTGGTGCCCTTGGCCCATGATGGCCAAGGCGCACCCCCTACAGCCCATGTGGCCCCCCGGGACAGGTGGCCCCACCCGGTGGACCCCCGGGACCCTTCCGGTGGTCCCGGTACAATACCGATAACCCCGAAACTTGTCCCGATGCCCGAAATAGCACTTCCTATATATAATTCTTTACCTCCGGACCATTCCGGAACTCCTCGTGACGTCCGGGATCTCATCCGGGACTCCGAACAACATTCGGGTTTCTGCATATACATATCTTCATAACCCTAGCGTCACCGAACCTTAAGTGTGTAGACCCTACGGGTTCGGGAGACATGCAGACATGACCGAGACGCTCTCAGTCAATAACCATCAGCGGGATCTGGATACCCATGATGGCTCCCACATGCTCCTCGATGTTGTCATCGGATGAACCACTATGTCGAGGATTCGATCAAACCCTGTATGCAATTCCCTTTGTCAATCGGTACGTTACTTGCCCGAGACTCGATCGTCGGTATCCCAATACCTTGTTCAGTCTCGTTACCGGCAAGTCACTTTACTCGTACCGTAATGCATGATCCCGTGTCCAACACCTTGGTCACATTGAGCTCAATATGATGATGCATTACCGAGTGGGCCCAGAGATACCTCTCCGTCATACGGAGTGACAAATCCCAGTCTCGATCCGTGTCAACCCAACAGCTACTTTCGGAGATACCTGTAATGCACCTTTATAGTCACCCAGTTACGTTGTGACGTTTGATACACCCAAGGCACTCTTACGGTATCCGGGAGTTACACGATCTCATGGTCGAAGGAAGAGATACTTGACACTTGCAAAGCTCTAGCAAAACGAACTACACGATCTTTTATGCTATGCTTAGGATTGGGTCTTGTCCATCACATCATTCTCCTAATGATGTGATCCCGTTATCAACGACATCCAATGTCCATAGTCAGGAAACCATGACTATCTGTTGATCACAACGAGCTGGTCAACTAGAGGCTTACCAGGGACATAGTGTGGTCTAAGTATTCACACGTGTATTACGATTTCCGGATAATACAGTTATAGCATGAATAAAAGACAATTATCATGAACAATGAAATATAATAATACTTTTATTATTGCCTCTAGGGCATATTTCCAACAGTGTCATGGCAGTAGGACAATTTTGTCGGAATGTTGTTGGTCCACCCGAATGGGAGTGCGAGGCCATGGGTTCTGTGGTGTGGGTACAATGTAATAACCTCTGCAGAGTGTATATTAAATCTATCAATAGCCGTGCCCGCGGATAAGGGCCCAGGTCGAAAGTAGGTCACACCATGAGTCAACGGTAATAAGAATAACTTGATTAATGACAATGAGATAAGTTGGTTGTGATCATCGTAAGGATCACGGGCCAAGTGTTGGTCGGGTTGTGATCGCCGTAAGGATCAATGGCCAAGAATTGGTCGGGTTATGATCGCCGTAAGGATCACGGGCCAAGTGTTGGTCGGGTTGTGATCGCCGTAAGGATCACGGTTTGGGGCCAAGTGTTGGTCGGGTTGTGATTGCCGTAAGGATCACAATGGTATCGAGGATACCGAGTTGTTTTATATTCGTGATGTTGTGCGAGAGTCGTGGGTAAAGATCAAGCTCCTTGTGGTCATTTACTGATCGCTATGGTGTTGTTTATACCAAGCTTGATTTGATCCTGAGATGATCGTGCGATGTCCGAGGTTGGTAAGTGATGCATGTGTTGGTTACGAGGTAGCCTGAGCGGTATAAGTGGTGCATGTAGTGACATCATGTTGCATGATAGTATTGTCGAATTAATATGTTCATGCCATGTTCATGTTGAGTTAACTCTATCATGTTCAAGTTGTTCATGCTATATGGTTCTGATGATATCATGATAATTCCTGTTTAACTTGTAATTGCCGTGCTGTTGTTTGTCTTGAATGCTTCTGGATTATTGTGAGCTTGCAAGTACATTCAATGTACTGACCTGGCGTGTCATGCCAGCTTGCAGGTCATTCCGGATTTGATTGCTTGTTTGCCGTGGAGTCCTTGTTTGCAAGCTAGGATAAGCGTCCCATCCAGAGTCCCTGCAGAGTGGAGTTCACCACAGTCGCTGTTGTTCCGCTGCTAGAGTTCTTCCGCTGCATTGTGTTGTTCTGCTGCTGGCATAGCGCAACTGAGGATGGCTTAGTGTCGCCGTACCGATGTTATTCATTGTAATATCAGAGACCTTGTATTCATATTCGTGTAATAATAGAAAGTTGGTTTGTCTATGCTAAGTAGTGACGTATTCCAGAGGACTTCTCCTCGATCTCTGGGCTGGAATACGGGGCGTTCCGGTTTCTCTGAGTCGGGGTGCCACAACTTCACATGGATTTGTTTGGCCCCAAGGCCTACCAAAATCTCGGTGCAAATTCTTTTGGTCTAGTTATAGTTGATGATTTTCAAGATTTACGTGGGTGTTCTTTCTAGATGATAAATCGCAGGTCCAAAAGTTCTTCAAAAACTTTGCTAGGAAGGCCCAAAATCAATTTGAAGTGAAGACCAAGAAGGTTCGCAGCGACAAGTGAACGGAGTTGAAGAATGCAAATATGGACACCTTTCTTGACGAAGAAGGGATTTCACATGAGTTCTCAACTATGTACACACCTCAACAAAATGGAGTTGTTGAGAGGAAGAACCGGACGCTCATCGAAATGGCAAGAACGATGCTTGATGAGTACAAGACACCGAAGCACTTTTGGGCAGAACCGGTTGAAACAGCTTGTCATGCAACAAATCGCTTGTACCTTCACAAGCTACTCGGCAAGACGGCATACGAGCTCCTCACTAGTAACAAACCACAAGTTGGATACTTTCGGGTATTCTGCTCAAAGTGCTACATTCTTGATAAGCATCGTCGTTCTAAATTTGCTCCTAAGTCTCATGAAGGTTTCCTACTTGGTTATCACTCAAACTCTCACACTTACCGTGTCTACAATAATTTCACCCAAAAGGTTGAAGAGACAGTAGATGTGAAGTTTGATGAATCTAATGGCTCACAAGTAGAGCAATTGCCAATTGATGTAGGAGACAAAGACCCCTCGGAAGCAATACAAGACTTGTCTATTGGCAAGGTTCGTCCAACGGAGGTGAAGGAGAGTACCTCGTCTGTCCAAGTGGAAGCTTCTACCTCACGACAAGGTGAACCAAGAGTTGATACGGGAGCATCCACAAGTGGGACACACCAAGATGAAGAAAATGAGAAAGTACACCAAGAACGTCAACAACCCTTCTCCACCACGACAAGAGAATGACAACGCCAACAATGAAGAAGGCCAAGAAGAAGAACAAGATGAAGAAGAAGTTCAACCAAGACCCAAGCAAAAGCTTTCACGAGTTCGAGCAAGAATATCTAAAGACCATCATCGAGCAAATCTACAATGATATCCAAACCGGGAGAATCACTCGCTCAAAACTCGTTTAGCTAAATTTTGTGAACACTATTCATTCATCTCTAGCATTGAACCTATGAAGGTTGAAGAAGCATTGGAAAATCCGGATTGAACAAACACTATGCATGAAGAGCTACACAACTTTGAAACAAATCAAGTTTGGACATTGGTTGAGAAGCCCGACAACAACCACAACATCATCGATACCAAATGGGTGTTTCGCAACAAGCAAGATGAAGATGGACAAGTAGTTCGCAACAAAGCACGTCTCGTCGCCCAAGGCTACACACAAGTCGAAGGTATGGACTATGGTGAGACATATGCTCCCGTTGCTAGACTTGAGTTTGAGATGTTTGAGATGTCTATGATGAGTGAACTCAAATTCTTTCTTGGTTTGCAAATCAAGCAAACTAAGGAAGGAACCTTTGTTTCTCAAACGAAGTACACCAAGGACTTATTCAAGAAGTTCAATATGCAAGAATGCAAAGGTATGTCTACACCCATGCCCACCAGTTGACATCTTGATTTAACCAAAGATGGTGAACCGGTTGATCAAAAGGTTTATGGCTCTATGATCGGTTCATTGTTATACCTATGTGCTTCACGTCCCGATATTATGCTAAGTGTGTGCATGTGTGCACGATATCAAGCTGCACCTAAAGAATGTCATCTTAAGGTTGTGAACAGGATAGTGAGATACTTAATCCATACACCAAACTTTGGCATTTAGTATCCAAAGAGGGCCTCTTTTGATCTTGTTGGCTACTCCGACTCGGACTATGCTGGTGACAAGGTGTTAACAGAAAATCCACTTCAGGTACTTGTCAATTTCTTGGTAGATCACTTGTGTCTTGGTCTTCCAAGAAACAAAACTCGGTATCCTTATCCACTGCCGAAGCGGAATACATCGCCGCTGGTTCATGTTGTGCTCAATTACTATGGATGACCCAAACTCTTAAAGATTATGGGATATATGTGAAACATGTTCCATTACTTTGTGACAATGAAAGTGCTATCAAGATTGCTCACAATCTCGTGCAACATTCTCGCACTAAGCATATTGAAGTTCAACATCATTTCATTCGAGATCATGTTGCCAAAGGGGACATCAATCTTAAGCATGTTCGCACCGAAAAACAATTAGCGGATATTTTCACTAAACCACTTGATGAGAAAGTGTTTTGCAGGTTGAGAGGAGAATTGAACATCATTGATGCTTCAAACTTGGAGTAGGAACTCCATTTGATACTTGCAAGACAAGAGCCTATGACTAATCCTTGATATTTCTCTTATGATGATAATCTTACGTCCTGGATATATTTGCACCTTGCATGTTATCTAACCCTTGTAGGAACTTGGATGGATCTAAATCTATGAGATTGCAACTCACTCACATCTTGAGCAATCCCTACATCACCAAGTCTCTACGTAATGGTGGTTGAAGACAAGGAAGCACGAAACTATTCACACATATCCTTTGACAAATTATATGTTGAGTTTCATGATTGTCATTTTGGATACACAAGTGCTCTTCATTGCAAAGACTAATCCATGTAGGTAGAAGAACTCAAATTCCAAAGTGGTGCTCCCAACTCTTGATGAACTACATGAACCTCGAGCAACCCACACAAGTTCAACTACATGATCACGATCACCACCACCACCCAAGATATGTTATTCCATCTTAGAGAAGCTTTACTCCAAGACATGAGTCAAAGCAACTTGACAAGATGTGAATACATCAAGATGCTTAAACGAAAAATGGTAATCACATTTTGAGCTTAAACGATGAGTATGACTTATGATCAAGTGATCTCACTTGACTCCTAAGTCAATATACTCTAACATAGGTGACTTTGTCGCCGACCAATTCTAGGTGAAGTTCTCTTGTGTTCTTTTATGTGCTCTTATATTTGTTTCTCATGCATATTTGTTTCTCATGCATATCTGTAATAAAAAAACTTCATCTAGATTTCTTCTCTTTTATTTTCTGTTCTGCATTCCCTGCATCCAATTCATTGCAAATCTTTCATTTAATTCCTTGCAAATCCTTGTGAGATCTTACTTGTCTAAGTAGCTGAGGTGACAAATGTTTTCTCTGTGATGAACTCGGTCACACCGGCCTGTTACTTTTGGTCCCACTGAATCCTTTCGGTGCCACCAAAGCATACAACTCGGTGCCACCGATTTCACTACAGGAAAGACATTTTGCCACTTGTTCCTACATCCTTTTTGACCCAGCTCCACTCAATGAATCTTGTCCTCTACTAGCATCACATCAAACTTGTTGCTGTGCTTCTGTGACTCAAGGACCAAACCCATTCATGACAAATTCGAGAAGACCCTTCTTGGAAATTGATATCAAAGGGGGAGAGAGAGATCACATCAAAGCTTAATCATATCTCTAGGGGGAGAGAATACTCAAGGAGAGAGTAATCTTCAAGGATCCCAGATGCTTGGTGTTCAAGAGGAGAGATGTTACATGTCTTGTAGAGGGGAAAGACATGCTCATATGTGCTTATTTGCATTAGCTCTGTTCATTTGTTTCTTTGAGCTCTGATTTTCTGTTCCTTATCTTCTCCCAGTATCCCATGCTAGATTCAGGGGGAGCAAGACATCTAAGGGAAAGAAACTCATTGAATTCTTTGCACATCTTTACCCTTGGGGACATTTCTATATCAAATGTGGTACTTAGTACTCACTCTCTACATGTCATCCCAGTCTTGGTACTCTTGTGGTTTCTTTCGTTTGCTCTGGCTAGTAGGTGCATCTGTGTTGTCTAACCTTGTTTTCACAGGTTCATTCTCCTAAGCCAACTCAAGACCACAAGGTAAGTATATGCATCACAGTCATGTGTATGAGGAATTCTTTCTGATGTACATACTATTTGCAAGAAGGACTCATGAGCATGAAGGTACATTTCCCATATTCACATCTTTTGCTCTAATGCATATAGCCAAGATACATGTAACACATTGCTTACTCTGTCATGCTTATGCATTCACATGCTCCTATATTCCATATTTACATGATTGCATACATGTATGGGGAGCCTATGCATGTTACATGTCTGTCCAAAGCTTTACTAGTTATTCTCTATATCTTTGTCTAAAGCTTTGATGTATGTTGTCATCAATTACCAAAAAGGGGGAGATTGAAAGCACAAGTGCTCCCTGGGTGATTTTGGTAATTAATGTCAACATATCTCTTGTTGGACTAATACCCTTACCTAGTATGTTTCAGATAAGTTCAACGTTGGAGTGGCATGGACTAGAGGAAGTGGATCCCTCAAAATGCTAAGGACAAAAGGATTGGCTCAAGCTCAAAGCTCAAGACTCTACATTTTCTATTTTAGTGATCCAAGATCACATTGAGTCTATAGGAAAAGCCAATACTATCAAGGAGGGATGAGGTGTTGCTTAATGAGGATCTTGCTCTAAGTGCTTAGTGATATGCTCAAATGCCCTCAACTACTTTCTCACATCCACATATGACCTAAACCAAAAGTCAAACTCGGCCCCACCGATTCTTTCTATCCGGCGCCACCGAGTTCAGATGTCATAGCCACTGCCACAAACCCTAGGCAAATCGGTCTCACCGAGATGGGATTGTAATCTCTTTGTTTAGCTAATTACCAAAATCGGTCTCACCGAATTTGAGTAATCGTCCTACCGAGATTACCAGTGTATGTCACTGAGTTCACCATTGCAGTTGAGACGTCAGGCAATTGAGCGTTCCCTAGAGTTTGGTTCAAAGGCTAAGGACTCCCCGCCGCCTTCATAAGGGCACTAAGGCGGAGCACAGAAAAGCAAATTGGGCACCCATGTTTTACCAGTCCCGGATCTCAGGGCCGTTTTGCCAACCGGCGGAATCTGCTATTGGATTAGCCATTTTCGTTATTACTTTTCGAGTCCGAGGGACTATTGCTGTCGAATCTATAAATTGCATTCAAGGTTAAACATAACTACAGGAGAGTTACCAAATACAAAGTTCTGTTCTCCTTTCGGGATCGTAAATGGATTCGGGTACCATTCTGATCGCCTCTTTCATGATCTTTTCTATGGGTAGAACTACTGTGAGCGGTCTAAACTTGTAAACTCTTTGTTTCCTCTTCGTAACATTTCGGTCCAACCGAGATGAGCGAATCGGTCCCACTAAGTTTACCTGATCAACTCTCTGGTTAGCTTATTACCAAAATCGGTCTCACCGAATTTGTGTAATCGGTCTCACCGAGATTACGTTATGCCCTAACCCTAACCATATCGGTCCTACCGAGTTGCATGTCGGTCCCATAAAAAATCCTAACGATCACTATATTTACTGAATCGGTCTGACCGAGTTTCTCAATTCGGTCCCACCGAGATTGGTAATTTGTGTGTAATGGTTAGATTTTGTGTGGAGGCTATATATACCCCTCCACCCCCTCTTCATTCGAAGAGAGAGCCATCAGAACAAACCTACACTTCCAACTTACATTTTCTGAGAGAGAACCACCTACACTTGTGTTGAGGTCAAGATATTCCAATCCTACTATATGAATCTTGATCTCTAGCCTTCCCCAAGTTGCTTTCCACTCAAACCTTCTTTCCACCAAATCCAAATCCTGTGAGAGAGAGTTGAGTGTTGGGGAGACTATCATTTGAAGCACAAGAGCAAGGAGTTCATCATCAACACACCATTTGTTACTTCTTGGAGAGTGGTGTCTCCTAGATTGGCTAGGTGTCACTTGGGAGCCTCCGATAAGACTGTGGAGTTGAACCAAGGAGTTTGTACGGGCAAGGAGATCGCCTACTTCGTGAAGATCTATTGTTAGTGAGGCAAGTCCTTCATGGGCGACGGCCATGCACTACTAGGGAAAAGCCTATACACAGAATCTTACCAGCAGCGCTCCTCAAAATATGACGCTACTGCTATTTAGCAGCAGCGCGTGCAAGCAAAACACGCTACTGAAAGGAAAATAGCAGTAGCGCGTGCGCTCTAAACCGCGCTACTGCTCTAAATGCCATGACCTGGCCATCCATCTAGTTATAGCAGTAGCGCCTATATTGAACCGCGCTACTGCTATAGAAGTTAGCAGCAGCGGACTTTTTAGAAAACCGCTACTGCTAAGATCAGCCCACAAGTTTAGTCCCACCTCGCTCCGCGAACAGGGTGTTTACCACCTTAAATATGTTACTTCTGAAACTATCACAACCAGTTGGTCTTCATTGAACTCTATGTGTAGAATTTGTGGCCGCAATATGAGTCCTCTCCGGTTCCTACCGGAGTGGACTCATATTGACAATTCAGATGGTACACAAAAAGATCATTGATGGCCAATGTATTTTTGCATTGACATATTTTTGTATACTTACACTTAGCAGTAGCGCTTTTAACTGCAAAGCGCTACTGCTAGTCCAACTTAGCAGTAACGTGCATCACCGCACAACGTTACTGCTATTCAGATTAGCTGTAGCGCATTTTGCCAAAACGCGCTACAACTAACCCTACCTTATCCCCACGCGCGCGGCCGACCCTCTCTCTTACTCACTCTCCCCCTCTCATTCACTCTCGCTCGCGCCGATAACTGTCGTCGTGCGTCGCCGCCGCCGTCTTCGTCCGTCCGCCACCGAGGTACTCCCTCCTTTTGTTCCTCCTCCTCTCACCGCGCCCTCCTCCCTCCTTCTCGCACTGCGCCCTCCTTCCTCCGCCTACGGCCTCCCCTCCTCCCTCCTCCGCCGGCAGCCCTCCTCCCACCGCCCTTGACCTCACCGCCGCCACCCGAGCCCACCCAGCACCGCCGCCTCCCGATCCCGATCCCACCCTCGCTGCCCCTACCTCTCCGTCGCCCCCACCCTTTCTCTCTGCTTAGTTAGTACTAGATGTTGTTTAGTAGTAGTAGATGTTAATTTAGGGTTCATAGATAACGATTTTTAGTAGTAGTAGATGTTAATTAGTAGTAGTGATGGTACTAGTTAACTAGGGCAGTATGATTAATAGTAGTTGTAGTTGAACTACTTTACTTGTAGTTGAACTAGTTTAGTAAGTAAATTAATAAACTAGTTGAAGTAGTTGAATTAATAGAACTAATGTAGTTTTAGTAAGATAACTAATATAACTAGTTGAACTACTTTATTTTTAGAAAGAGCTAGTTTTTTTCTATTTATAGTAAGTTTATATTTAGTAAGAACTAGTTGAATTAATAAAACTAGTTGAACATGTCATATTTGTTGTTATTTTTTTAGTTTAAGAAATTATTCGGGATGTATTAGTGATAACTTATACGGTTTTTGCTTTTGCAGAAATCAAGGAGCCCCTCCATCATCCCCGCCGTCCTCCCCGTCACCGACCCCCTCCGACCTCGAGGTGAGACCAGCCAAATATCCATGTATATCTTGTGTTGCTCAAATAGGATATGTGGTTCCCCAAGTGGCCGTTCATGTTCAATTTACACCTCCGAGTGGCCTATGTTTTGTCGGAGTGTTGATTAATTTCCGTTCCGGCAAATTTCAGGCGCTCGATATGTCCTTTTTTAGCAAAGGTCATGCCGGATTTTTCCGTGAATTCTGGCATGACTTGTGCTAGAATATGTAGGAAATATCGAGTGGCCTAGATTTTCTCGAAAAATAATGATCTAATTTAGGTTTTTAGTACATATATTTAATTGTACAAGTTTAATCTTTGAATTATGAACGTAGGAAATGCCGTACTCGGACGACGACAGTCTCCCAGGGGAGTGCAGCTGGTGCCACGACGATCGAGGTATGTGCGACAGGTTCGTTGAGCTGGACGAAGATCGGCGCTTCAGCATTAAGCTCAAGGAGACCTTCGATGTTGAAACGGTACGCAACAACGACAAGTGTTTTTTTCATAATTAAGCACGACTTCAACTATTTCAACGTCTAATTTTCATCTTTTACAATTCGACTAGCTTATCCCATGCCATGCAAGACGCTATGTCATGGAGAGGATGGGTTTTGAAGACCATGAAAATTTTGAAACAAAAAAATACACCTAAGGACCCATCATGATATGGATTTTGAAGTAAATCTGTGCAATGCTCAGAGCGTAATCCATTTTGGTTGCCAAAATTGGGAAGCACTTTGCAAAATGTATGGTTTTTATGAGGGTATGATTGTCACCATGGATCTTGGTGATCCTGACATCGAGCAAGACAATATGGACATTTGGGTCCTTGTTGATACGCTTCCAATTGTACCGCTATGTGAGTTTCTCAAACATAGTTATTAACTAATTTATATTGTTTATTTCAAAATAGTTGACAGCTTATTTCCATTGACAGCTTATTTTGATTCTTCAAAGACTGTGCGGAAGATGGTAGACAAAATCCACTACACCGATGACTCCGAATTAACTTATAAGGAGAAAAATCATCTGATCGCATTTTGTACTCTTCTTTAGGATTACAATACCTATTATCGAACTCCTCTAAATTATGATGAATACGTGCCACTAGTGCACGTGTTGAACCACAGTAACTTCTATGGAGATACCCTGGTAAGATTTTTTACTATTACGACATCCGTGCATCTTTTGCATACTTCTAAAACTAGTACATCATTGCTAACTACAAAGTTATTACTATGTTTTTCAACAGAAACTCCCGATGGATTGTGTGCCTCATCTGATGTATCTGAATGGTCGCCTTACAGTTTTGAACATACTGCCAGGTAAATCTAGGGAGCTCGCCTGTGCATATTGGATTTCTAAAACCGGTGAACACATGCTCATCAAAGAATGGAAAAAATGTTTGGACATTTGCAAGGAAGTTCTTGGAAGTAACATTCAGCGAAAGGCAAGAATTGGAGACAAGATAATCTTCATTCTCCATAATGGAGAGTCAGGGGCTATTTTGTTTTTTGCTATTTTACCTTAGAAAATGTAGTAGGTCCTAAGAGAATGTAGTAGGTCCTATGAGGTACAATACGTTTATTATGTGGTAATGTGTTAGAGTTGATGATGAGGAGTACTTGTGATTACGACTAGTGACCAATTTGCTATGTGATGTCATTGATGAAAATGATGATCTTGAGGAGGTGTTATATGACAATGATGTATTATGATGATAAGTTGTTAATGATATAATGATGATGATGATATTATTATATCATTGGGTGAAAGAATCACGGATTAGTTTCAATGGATGGACATCCACTTGAAACTAGTCCACGGTTCTTTCACCCCGTGATGTAATAACTCATTATGATGTAAAAACAATCTCTAAATTCCTGTTGTATGAAAACTTGTGTAAAGGTGTATGAATACAACATGAAATAAAAAAAACGAAATAATATAGTAGCGCGGGCAAGGAGAAGCGCTACTACTAATTACCAGTAGTGCTCCTCTGGAGAAGCACTACTACTAAGTCGACTTAGCAGTAGCATGGGTCTAGGCACGCTACTACTAAGCTTTAGCTGTAGCGCCGTATCAGTAGCGCTCCTGCCCGCGCTACTGATAGGCCTAAAACCCGCGCTTCTGCTAGGCTTTTCCCTAGTAGTGATGGTGGGATAGACAAGGTTGCTTCTTCGTGGACCCTTTTTGGATGGAGCCCTCCGTGGACTCGCGCAGCCGTTACCCTTCGTGGGTTGAAGTCTCCATCAACATGGATATACGATAGCACCACCTATCGGAACCACGACAAAAACATTTGTCTCCTATTGCGTTTTCACTCTCCAAACTCTTCCCTTTACATTCTTGCAAGTTGCATGCTTTACTTTCCGTTGCTCATATACTCTTTGCATGCTTTCTTGATATGTATTGTGATTGATAAACTTGTGCCAAAACTCCATTTAAACTTAAAGAAACTAAAAACTGCAACTTTTGGTACTTACTGTCTAATCACGCCCCCTCTAGACACCTCTTCTCGATCCTTTCAAAAATCATCCAAGCCTTCTTGTTCATCAGATTATATGTTGCCCGCCAAAGATTGAAAATTGCACTCTACTAATAGTAAAAGAAAGGGACACATGTAAATGCCCTAACTGTGCCATGCTTTACCGACTGCAATATCCACTCACCGCTTAAGACGAGATCTAGACATCTTTGAAGAAGGTTGGAGCATCACGCCAGATAATACAAGCTTGCAAACCACCACCGGTCCATACGGTCGGAGAAATCCGACCATGTCGGAGAACAACAACACAAAGAAAATGCTGAAGTCGTTGCATCAATAGTTATTCATTTGCTCTCTTTGATAGACACACCGCGAAGAACTGAAGGGAACCAACATATCCAATGTCACAAACCCTTCGTCGACAAGTTTAAATTTGTAATATTCGTAAATTGTGTGATGCTTCATTAGCATGTTTGGAATTATTATGTGTGCAAGTATGTAGTGCATAAACCAAAATTTAGAAGAATTGATGGAGATTTTTCTAGTGAGTTAAGCTTTAGGGGTTCGGTTAGAAACCCTTTTTACTCAACTCATTATACGAGTTAAGGTTTGAGAGGTCATTCGAGAGACTAAATTATACAGGATCAGCTACTGATGCTCTTAGATCAGGTAGGTTTTCAGAACATGATAGATTGCTTGCTTCCTAGATTCTATTTTTAATGTATTTCATGCCTAGCGACATCGGGCATGTCGTCAAAACTATGTGTGTGCACGCCCTCGTGTTACACGATCCGGTATTTGTAGAACATTGGTACTCCCTCCGAATTTATTTAGTCCGCGTATTAGCTTTGATAAAAGCCAAGCTTTATAAACTTTGACCACTTGGCCAAATTTTATAAAATTTGATTTCAGTTAATTTTAATATGAAGAGTAAATAAAAACGAAGGGAGTATAGATATCTTTGCTTCTTAGACATTTTAATTTACTTGCACTCCAGTTCTCATGGCTAGGGACATTCGCCACGTCGTGGCCAACCCGATTTGTCCGCGATGAGCTCACCGAACCGCAGGAACAGAATATATCCCTTGGGTAACCTGGTTCGGCACATCACGGGACGTGGCGGCGGCTCACGGCCTCACGTGATCGCCATTGCCTAGCCTAGCCCCCAGGCCGTCTACCCATCCCGATTTTTCCTTTCCTTTCACCTGGGAGCGGAGAGCAGACGCACACGTTGCCGCCTCGTGGCCAAGGTAACTTTCCCTACGCAAAAAGGAAAACAAATCGTACCCAGAAGCGACACGAAAATCTTCTCAGACACGCGGGGCATTGTGCATGGAAATACGAAAAATCGTGAAGCACCAACCAAATATGCCCCAGCCTGGTCACATGGCTGACTGGCGCGCACGCACATGTCCCTGTAGAGCTCCAGTCCGACACACGTCCACGAGTCTCGCCTGTTCTAACTATAATAAAACAAAAAAAGTCTCGCCTCTTCCCACGGAAAAAATGAAAAAAGAAAAAAAAAAGGAAAAATCTTGCCTGTACCAGGCAGGCCATGGACCCTCACAGCACCCCACACCTGCAAAAAGCAGAGAGCAACTTCCCGACTCTTTCCTTCCTCCCCGCTCATATAACCCGCCGCGCAATCACGGCACCGGCAAGCGAACCCGCGGACGAGGCAAGGGGAGAGGTTGCTTGCGCTCCCGACCGACCATCGACGACACGTGCCATGAGGGGCGAGGCGAGGATGCTGTGCGCGCTGGGCCTGATGCTGCTCTGCGTGACGGCGCACCTGCAGGGCGCGCACTGCCGCGGCGGCGGCGGCGGGGGACACGGCGGGGGCGGAGGCCATGGAGGGGGCGGGGGCCATGGAGGTCGCGGAGGCGGAGGCTCCGGGAGAGGCGGCTCAGGCGGGAGGGCCCGCCCGATCATCGCCGGCGCGGGCGCGGGCGCCCTCGCTGGGGCCGGCGCGGGCGCGCTCGCCGGCAGGGCCGCGTCGGGGTCGCACGGCCGCAGCGCCGCGGGCGAGCCGCACGGCCGAGGCGTCGCCTGGAGGGCCTCCGGCGCCGCCGCCGCCCTCGCGGCCGCCGCGCTCGTTCGGTGGCTCTGAGCGGCGTGAATCTCGCTACACACGGGTGAATTTACTGAATTACTAGTAGCATATCAATTAGCTGTGGTAGATTGCTGGGTGTAATCCAGGCTTCGACAAGGATGTAATCCATACTGACGGTCGTGAATTAGTGGTTTGGTAGTAGTGCTGATGCACGTGTAATTTTGGCGAATTTACGGCACCCTTGAACAGAGCTTTGCGAGGATCTTTTTTATTACTGCTAGTTCATATGATGCTTTTTTCCTTGGTTGCGAGTATCATAATACTGCTATGATGTTTTCTGTTGGATTTCTGTTTCCTGGTGGGCTGTGTTAGGCGATGGAAGGTGATGGGGGTTGATTAGTCATTGTCTGTTGCCAATAAAATAGAACTTTTCTACGCAAAAAAATAAAATATAATAGAACTTTTACTCGTGCTCGTCCCTTTCTGTCTTGTGGACTCGATGGATTTTCCTTTCGGCCGCGGACGGCGATTGTGTTTGGTGCCATGATGATGCCATCATCACGCCGTCAAGAATCGAGATGGCTTCGTGTGCTCTGTATGTCAGGAATCAGTATGCCGTAGTGCGCTGTATGCCCATTGCCAGTGCGACAA
Organism: Triticum aestivum; assembly: GCF_018294505.1. Taxonomy (NCBI): domain Eukaryota; kingdom Viridiplantae; phylum Streptophyta; class Magnoliopsida; order Poales; family Poaceae; genus Triticum; species Triticum aestivum. The sequence goes on along the minus strand of NC_057795.1, from coordinate 561,302,039 downwards.
TTTCTGTGCAGAGAATTTTCGCTGTTCTTGCGAGAGCATTATCTTGAATTGTCAGGAAAATGAATGGAAAACGATCGAGTCGAGGCTGACAACCGCCCCCCTCTTGCGAGTAGTGGTGCTGATGAAAAATCCCGCACAGGTTATCCCACTTCTGCAGCCATTGGACCCCAGTCCTTGACAGCGACTCGACATGGTTTTCCTTAACACGGTCTGCCACTCGCGTCCAGCGTTCGCGCTGACGGCTATGTATTATAGAGCATCTACCGAGCAGACCCCTTATAAAGCCGAGCCGGCGCAGGTCGGGTACGCGGGGTCTGCAGGCCGTAGCCTGCGTTGACTCGCAAACTGAAAACCCTGATAAACCAATTTGACAGCGATTCCGATAATTGAGTTCAAATTCAAACAATAAAATATAATTTACACGCAAATAAAAGCATAGTTTAGTACTACAGATGTCAAAGGACTTCATAGTTTGGGTCCATCATCATCTTTCTCTGTTATCATCCGTCGTCATGATCTTCACTCTGCAGCACCTTCATCGATGCCATTGACGCCCCTGAGTCCATGGCCGACACTTGTTCCAACTCAGGCACCGAAAAGCATCGTCATACGCACTGAATGCATTGGCGATATTTGTTTCAAATCCCGATAAGAAAACATCGGCCGCACTGTAACACGCACTGGCTGCCGCAACATCCTACTCTTCAAGATGTCTCTCCTTTCCATATCATTGCCACTCTTTGGTGATGTTGTCCATGTCATTGCGGATCAAAGTCATGATCTTATTCTCTTCGGCAAGAAGCTTGGACATGGCTTTGTCCTCAACGACACATGTTCTTCTCTCCTCAATGGCTGCCTTGCGCAACCGCTCGTCCTTGAGCAATTGTCACTTCTCTTGCTTCTCTCGTGTCTTCTTCTCGGCCAACTCTTTCTTTGTCTCCAATGTCTTCACTAACATCAACTCATTTGATTGCACCATGGCATCTATCTTTTTCCGCAAGCTCGATGCTTCGTGCTCCCTCTTGATCTTCTCCTTTGTCTTCTTATCACCGTCGGGCTTGTTCTAATTTCTTGGGCCATCATCATCTTCATCTTCATCCATGTTCACAAGTGAACCTCTCTTCGGTGGGGATTCTCTGTTAATCAACTTCTACTTGTCGCACTCTTTGAGCCAGTCCCAACAATGCTCTAGTTTAAAAAAATTGCCTTTCGAAGCTTCCATGTCTCTGTATCTTTGTTGGGCAATTTTTTCCTACACAATTAAAACAAAGTCAAATGATGCAATCACTTCATATGGTACAAAATGATGTGCACAACTTGGGACGTGAAAACGAACTCACACAGTCGGATTGGAGGTGCATTGCATACTTGTTCCAAGCAAGCAGCCAAACGGCTGCAAATCGGCTTGATCACGTCCCAACGACCTTGGAGTTACCGAAAGGTTCGTGGAATCCTATTGGGATGCTTCCCCATCATGCAGAAGTATTGATCTTCGATTCTTTGCCAATAACTCGTGACGGTTTGAGATGTACCCGTGCAAGCATCTAGAGACACCGCACTACAAGCCTTGATCAAGATTTGATCTTCCAAGATCGTGTAGTTCTTCGTCTCACGTTTTTTTGCTTGCACTTGCTTGTACGTCCCCTCATCCACCTCCTCCAGTTCATCTTCACCACCGTGATCATCCACACCACCCTCCGTTTTATTGTAATCAAAATCAGCGAATGGGCATGATCGATGTCGACGGTGTTGGTGTCCAACTGTTGGAAATATGCCCTAGAGGCAATAATAAAAGTATTATTATTATATTTCCTTGTTCATGATAATTGTCTTTTATTCATGCTATAACTGTATTATCCGGAAATCGTAATACACGTGTGAATACATAGACCATAATATGTCCCTAGTGAGCCTCTAGTTGACTAGCTCGTTGTGATCAACAGATAGTCATGGCTTCCTGGCTATGGACATTGGATGTCGTTGATAACGGGATCACATCATTAGGAGAATGATGTGATGGACAAGACCCAATCCTAAGACTAGCACAAAAGATCGTGTAGTTCATTTGCTAGAGCTTTGCCAATGTCAAGTATCTCTTCCTTCGACCATGAGAGTGTGTAACTCCTGGATACCGTAGGAGTGCTTTGGGTGTATCAAACGTCACAACGTAACTGGGTGACTATAAAGGTGCACTACAGGTATCTCCGAAAGTATCTATTGTTTTATGCGGATCGAGACTGGGATTTGTCACTCCGTGTAAACGGAGAGGTATCTCTGGGCCCACTCGGTAGGACATCATCATATGCGCAATGTGACCAAGGAGTTGATCACGGGATGATGTGTTACGGAACGAGTAAAGTGACTTGCCGGTAACGAGATTGAACAAGGTATTGGATACCGACGATCGAATCTCGGGCAAGTAACATACCGATAGACAAAGGGAATTGAATACGGGATTGATTAAGTCCTTGACATCGTGGTTCATCCAATGAGATCATCGTGGAACATGTGGGAGCCATCATGGGTATCCAGATCCCGCTGTTGGTTATTGACCGGAGAACGTCTCGGTCATGTCTACATGTCTCCCGAACCCGTAGGGTCTACACACTTAAGGTTCGATGACGCTAGGGTTATAAAGGAAGTTTGTATGTGGTTACCGAATGTTGTTCGGAGTCCCGGATGAGATCCCGGACGTCACGAGGAGTTCCGGAATGGTCCGGAGGTAAAGATTTATATATGGGAAGTCCTATTTTGGCCACCGGAAAATGTTCGGGATTTTTCGGTATTGTACCAGGAAGGTTCTAGAAGGTTCCGGAGTGGGGCCCACCTGCATGGCGGGACCCACATGGACGTGGGTAGTGGGGGCAAGGCCCCACACCCCTGGTCAAGGCGCACCAAGATCCCCCCTTAGAAGGAATAAGATCATATCCCGAAGGGATAAGATCAAAATCCCTAAAAAGGGGGGATAACAATCGGTGGGGAAGGAAGGAAATAATGAGATTTCTTTCCTCCCACCTTGGCCAACGCCCCAATGGACTTGGAGGGCAAGAAACCAGCCTCTCCACCCCTATATATAGTGGGGAGGCGCATGGGAGCTATACACGAAGTTCTGGCACAACCCTACCTCTCTCCCTACTCCTCCTCTCCCATGGTGCTTGGCGAAGCCCTGCTGGATTGCCACGCTCCTCCACCACCACCACGCCGTTGTGCTGCTGTTGGATGGAGTCTTCCTCAACCTCTCCCTCTCTCCTTGCTGGATCAAGGCGTGGGAGACGTCACCGGGCTGTACGTGTGTTGAACGCGGAGGTGCCGTCCGTTCGGCACTAGGATCATCGGTGATTTGAATCACGACGAGTACGACTCCATCAACCCCGTTCACTTGAACGCTTCCGCTTAGCGATCTACAAGGGTATGTAGATGCAATCTCTTTCTACTCGTTGCTGGTCTCTCCATAGATAGATCTTGGTGACACGTAGGAAAATTTTGAATTTCTGCTAGGTTCTCCAACAGTGGCATCATGAGCTAGGTCTATTGCGTAGATTCTTTGCACGAGTAGAACACAAAGTAGTTGTGGGCGTTGATGTTGTTCAATATGCTTACCGTTACTAGTCCAATCTTGTTTCGACGGTATTGTGGGATGAAGCGGCCCGGACCGACCTTACACGTACTCTTACGTGAGACAGGTTCCACCGATTGACATGCACTTGGTGCATAAGGTGGCTAGCGGGTGCCAGTCTCTCCCACTTTAGTCGGAACGGATTCGATGAAAAGGGTCCTTATGAAGGGTAAATAGCAATTGGCATATCACGTTGTGGTCTTGCGTAGGTAAGAAACGTTCTTGCTAGAAACCCATAGCAGCCACGTAAAACATGCAACAACAATTAGAGGACGTCTAACTTGTTTTTGCAGGGTATGCTATGTGATGTGATATGGCCAAGAAGAATGTGATGAATGATATGTGATGTATGAAATTGATCATGTTCTTGTAATAGGATTCACGACTTGCATGTCGATGAGTATGACAACCGGCAGGAGCCATAGGAGTTGTCTTTATTTATTGTATGACCTGCGTGTCATTGAAGAACACCATGTAAACTACTTTACTTTATTGCTAAACGCGTTAGTCATAGAAGTAGAAGTAGTCGTTGGCGTGACAACTTCATGAAGACACGATGATGGAGATCATGATGATGGAGATCATGGTGTCGCGCCGGTGACGATGATGATCATGGAGCCCCGAAGATGAAGATCAAAAGGAGCAAAATGATATTGGCCATATCATGTCACTATTTGATTGCATGTGATGTTTATCATGTTTATGCATCTTGTTTGCTTAGGACGACGGTAGTAAATAAGATGATCCCTTACAAAATTTCAAGAAGTGTTCTCCCCTAACTGTGCACCGTTGCTATAGTTCGTCGCTTCTAAGCACCACGTGATGATCGGGTGTGATGGATTCTTACATTCACATACAACGGGTGTAAGACAGTTTTACACAGCGAAAACACTTAGGGTTAACTTGACGAGCCTAGCATGTGCAGACATGGCCTCGGAACACGGAGACCGAAAGGTCGAGCATGAGTCGTATGGTAGATACGATCAACATGAAGATGTTCACCGATGATGACTAGTCCGTCTCACGTGATGATCGGACACGGCCTAGTTGACTCGGATCATGTGATCACTTAGATGACCAGAGGGATGTCTATCTAAGTGAGAGTTCATAAGATGAACTTAATTATCCTGAACATAGTCAAAAGACCTTTTGCAAATTATGTCGTAAGCTCGCGCTTTAGTTCCACTGTTTAGATATGTTCCTAGAGAAAATATAGTTGAAAGTTGATAGTAGCGATTATGCGATCAGTAGAAAGCTTATGTGCTTAATGCACCGCTCAGTGTGCTGAACCCCAACGTCGTTTGTCGATGTTGCGAACATCGGACATACACGTTTTGATAACTACGTGATAGTTCAATTAAATGGTTTAAGTAGAGGCACCAAAGACGTTTTCGAAACGTCGTAGAACATATGAGATGTTTCGAGGGCTGAAATTGGGATTTCAGGCTCGTGCCCACGTCAAGAGGTATAAGACCTCCGACGATTTTCTTAGCCTGCAAACTAAGAGAGAAAAGCTCAATCGTTGAGCTTGTGCTCAGATTGTCTGAGCACAACAATCACTTGAATCGAGTGGGAGTTGATCCTCCAGATGAGATAGTGATGTTTCCCCAAAGTCATTGCCACCAAGCTGCTAGAGCTTCGTGATTAACTATAACATATCAGGGATAGATATGATGATCCTTGAAATATTCATGATGTTTGACACCGCGAAAGTAGAAATCAAGAAGGAGCATCAATTGTTGATGGTTGGTGAAACCACTAGTTTCAAGAAGGGCAAGGGAACAAAGGGATACTTCATGAAACGGCAATTCAGCTGCTGCTCTAGTGAAGAAACCCAAGGTTGAACCCAAACCCGAGACTAAGTGCTTCTGTAATAAGGGGAACAACCACTGGAGCAGCATTACCCTAGATACTTGGTAGATGAGAAGGCTGGCAAGGTCGATAGAAGTATATTGGATATACATTATGTTAATGTGTACTTTACTAGTACTCCTAGTAGCACCAGGGTATTGGATACCGGTTCGGTTGCTAAGTGTTAGTAACTCGAAATAAAAGCTATGGAATAAACGGAGACTAGCTAAAGGTGAGCTGACGATATATGTTGGAAGTGTTTCCAAGGTTGATATGATCAAGCATCGCACGCTCCCTCTACCACCGAGATTGGTGTTTGCGTTGAGCATAGACATGATTGGATTATGTCTATCGCAATACGGTTATTCATTTAAGGAGAATAATGGTTACTCTATTTTTGAATAATACCTTCAATGGTCTTGCACCTAAAGGAATGGTTTATTGAATCTCGGTCGTAGTGATACACATTTTCATGCCAAAAGATATAAGATAGTAATGATAGTACCACTTACTTGTGGCACTGCCATGTAAGTCATAATGGTATAAAACGCATGAAGAAGCTCCATGTTGATGGATCTTTGGACTCACTCATTTTTGAAAAGTTTGAGACATGCGAACCATGTCTATTGGTGTATATGCATGAAGAAACTCCATGCAAATGGATCGTTCGGACTCACTTGATTTTGAATCACTTGAGATATGCAAATCATACCACATGGGCAAGATGACTGAAAAGCCTCATTTTTAGTAAGATGGAACAAGATAGCAACTTGTTGGAAGTAACACATTTTGATGTGTGCAGTCGAATGAGTGCTGAGGCATGCAGTGAATATCATTATGTTCTTACTTCACAGATGATTCGAGTAAATGTTGAGTATATTTACTTGATGAAACACAAGTCTGAATTATTGAATGGTTCAAGTAATTTCAGAGTGAAGTAGCAGATCATTGTGACAAGAGGATAAAATGTCTATGATATGATCATAGAGATGAATATCTGAGTTACGAGTTTTGGCACACAATTAAGACATTGTGGAAATTGTTTCGCAATTAATACCGCCTGGAACACCATAATGTGATGGTGTGTCCGAACATCATAGTTGCACCCTATTGGATATGGTGCGTACCATGATGTCTCTTATCGAATTACCACTATCGTTCATGGGTTAGGCATTAGAGACAACCACATTCACTTTAAATAGGGCACCACGTAATTCCGATGAGATGACACCGTATGAATTATGGTTTAGAGAAACCTAAGTTGTCGTTTCTTAAAAGTTTGGGGCTGTGACTCTTATATGAAAAAGTTTCAGGTTGATAAGCTCGAACCCAAAGCGGATAAAATGCATCTTCATAGGAAACCCAAAACAGTTGGGTATACCTCCTAATTCAGATCCGAAAGCAATATGGATTGTTTCTAGAATCGGGTCCTTTCTCGAGGAAAAGTTTCTCTCGAAAGAATTGAGTGGGAGGATGGTGGAGACTTGATGAGGTTATTGAACCGTCTCTTCAACTAGTGTGTGATAGGGCACAGGGAGTTGTTCCTGTGGCACCTACACCAATTGAAGTGGAAGCTTATGATATTGATCATGAAACTTCGGATCAAGTCACTCCCAAACCTCGTAGGATGACAAGGATGCGTACTACTTCAGAGTGGTACGTAATCCTGTCTTGAAGGTCATGTTGCTAGACAACAATGAACCTACGAGCTATGGAGAAGCGATGGTGGGCCCAGATTCCGATAAATGGCTTGAGGCCATAAAATCCGAGAGAGGATCCATGTATGAAAACAAAGTGTAGACTTTGGCAGAACGGCTCGATGGTCGTAAGGCTAATGAGTACAGATGGATTTCAAAAGGAAGACGGACAATGATGGTAAATGTCACCATTAAGAAAGCTCGACTTGTCGTTAAGATGTTTTCCGACAAGTTCAAGGAGTTGACTACGATGAGATTTTCTCACTCGTAGCGATGCTAAGAGTCTGTTGGAATTATATTAGCGATTACTGCATTATTTATGAAATCTTGCAGATAGGATGTCAAAACATTGTTTCCTCGACGATTTTTTGAGGAAAGGTTGTATATGATACAACCGGAAGGTTTTGTCAATCCTGAAAGATGCTAATAAGTATGCAAAGCTCCAGCAATCCTTCTGAGGACTGGAGTAAGCATCTCGGAGTTGGAATGTACGCTTTGATAAGATGATCAAAGATTTTGGGTCTATACAAAGTTCATGAGAAACTTGTATTTCCAAAGAAGTGAGTGGGAGCACTATAGAATTTCTGATGAGTATATGTTGATCAGAAATGATGTAGAATTTCTAGAAAGCATATAGGGTTATTTGAAAGGTGTTTTTCAATAGAAAACCTGGATTAAGCTACTTGAACATTGAGCATCAAGATCTATAAGGATAGATCAAAATGCTTAATAATACTTTCAAATGAGCACATAACTTAACATGATCTTGAAGGTGTTCAAGATGGATCAGTCAAAGAAGAAGTTCTTGTCTGAGTTGTAAGGTACGAAGTTAAGACTTAAAGCTCGACCTCGGCAGAAAAGAGAGAAAGGACGAAGGTCGTCCCCTATGCTTTAGACGTAGGCTCTACAGTATGCTATGCTGTGTACCGCACCTGAAGTGTGCCTTGCCATGAGTCAGTCAAGGGGTACAAGAGTGATCCAAGAATGGATCACAGTACAGCGGTCAAAGTTATCCTTAGTAACTAGTGAACTAAGGAATTTTCTCAGTTATGGAGGTGATAAAGAGTTCGACGTAAAGAGTTACGACGATGCAAGCTTAACACCTATCCGGATAGCTCTAAGTAGAGATACCGGATACGTATAATGGAGCAACAATTTAGAATAGCTCCAAGTAGAACAGTTATTTGGAATAGCTCCAAATAGAGCGTGGTAGCTGCATCTAGGAGATGACATAGAGATTTGTAAAGCACACACGGATCTGAAAGGTTCAGACCCGTTGACTAAAACCTCTCTCACAAGCAACATGATCAAACATAAAACTCATTGAGTGTTAATCACATAGTGATGTGAACTAGACTACTGACTCTAGTAAACTCTTGGGTATTAGTCACATGGCGATGTGACCTGTGAGTGTTAATCACATGGCGATGTGAACTAGATTATTGACTCTAGTGCAAGTGGGAGACTGTTGGAAATATGCCCTGGAGGCAATAATAAAAGTATTATTATTATATTTCCTTGTTCATGATAATTGTCTTTTATTCATGCTATAACTGTATTATCCGGAAATCGTAATACACGTGTGAATACATAGACCACAATATGTCCCTAGTGAGCCTCTAGTTGACTAGCTCGTTGTGATCAACAGATAGTCATGGTTTCCTGGCTATGGACATTGGATGTCGTTGATAACGGGATCACATCATTAGGAGAATGATGTGATGGACAAGACCCAATCCTAAGACTAGCACAAAAGATCGTGTAGTTCATTTGCTAGAGCTTTGCCAATGTCAAGTATCTCTTCCTTCGACCATGAGAGCGTGTAACTCCTGGATACCGTAGGAGTGCTTTGGGTGTATCAAACGTCACAACGTAACTGGGTGACTATAAAGGTGCACTACAGGTATCTCCGAAAGTATCTATTGTTTTATGCGGATCGAGACTAGGATTTGTCACTCCGTGTAAACGGAGAGGTATCTCTGGGCCCACTCGGTAGGACATCATCATATGCGCAATGTGACCAAGGAGTTGATCACGGGATGATGTGTTACGGAACGAGTAAAGTGACTTGCCGGTAACGAGATTGAACAAGGTATTGGATACCGACGATCGAATCTCGGGCAAGTAACATACCGATAGACAAAGGGAATTGAATACGGGATTGATTAAGTCCTTGACATCGTGGTTCATCCGATGAGATCATCGTGGAACATGTGGGAGCCATCATGGGTATCCAGATCCCGCTGTTGGTTATTGACCGGAGAACGTCTCGGTCATGTCTACATGTCTCCCGAACCCGTAGGGTCTACACACTTAAGGTTCGATGACGCTAGGGTTATAAAGGAAGTTTGTATGTGGTTACCGAATGTTGTTCGGAGTCCCGGATGAGATCCCGGACGTCACGAGGAGTTCCGGAATGGTCCGGAGGTAAAGATTTATATATGGGAAGTCCTATTTTGGCCACCGGAAAATGTTCGGGATTTTTCGGTATTGTACCAGGAAGGTTCTAGAAGGTTCCGGAGTGGGGCCCACCTGCATGGCGGGACCCACATGGACGTGGGTAGTGGGGGCAAGGCCCCACACCCCTGGTCAAGGCGCACCAAGATCCCCCCTTAGAAGGAATAAGATCATATCCCGAAGGGATAAGATCAAGATCCCTAAAAAGGGGGGATAACAATCGGTGGGGAAGGAAGGAAATAATGAGATTTCTTTCCTCCCACCTTGGCCAACGCCCCAATGGACTTGGAGGGCAAGAAACCAGCCCCTCCACCCCTATATATAGTGGGGAGGCGCATGGGAGCTATACACGAAGTTCTGGCACAGCCCTACCTCTCTCCCTACTCCTCCTCTCCCATGGTGCTTGGCGAAGCCCTGCTGGATTGCCACGCTCCTCCACCACCACCACGCCGTTGTGCTGCTGTTGGATGGAGTCTTCCTCAACCTCTCCCTCTCTCCTTGCTGGATCAAGGCGTGGGAGACGTCACCGGGCTGTACGTGTGTTGAACGCGGAGGTGCCGTCCGTTCGGCACTAGGATCATCGGTGATTTGAATCACGACGAGTACGACTCCATCAACCCCGTTCACTTGAACGCTTCCGCTTAGCGATCTACAAGGGTATGTAGATGCACTCTCTTTCTACTCGTTGCTGGTCTCTCCATAGATAGATCTTGGTGACACGTAGGAAAATTTTGAATTTCTGCTACGTTCCCCAACACCAACAAGTTCACGAAATCGGCAGTGGCATTGTTTGAACCACCGCTATAGTAAGTGACAACAAGTCACGGGCTACCGCAATGGAGAAAAGCAAAGGAAATAGAAGGGATCGAAAATGCATACCATTCGGCCATTTCGTCAAACACCTTGCCTGCGGTGGAAGCAGCGCCGTTGAACGGCATCGCCGGGGAACCTCTTGCCGGGGTGGAGGGAGTGGATGAAGGCGGCGGCCTCTTTGTAGGAACCTTCTTCCACTTCACGCCTGAGACCTTGCCCACATTCTCCGTCGGCGGCTGGGATTGCGCAGCGACGGTGGCGCCCGGCGCGAGTGCCTTCCCGGTGGGGCCAGACGGATTCCTGCCCTGCACGACCACGTTGCCTTGCCACTTGTGGGCAGGCGTGGTGGTGCCTTGAGCGACGACGGGGGCAACATGGCCGGTGACGAGATTCGTCGGAGGGGATTGCGCGTGCACAACCTTGACGGTGATGGGGGACGGCTCAGAGGCTTCCATGGCGGTGAAGAACTACCGGGGAAGATGCACCGGAGCGGGTGGTGGCGGGGCAATGGCGGCCAAGGGGTGGGGGAGTGGGAATGGCCACGCGGAAATTTCCATCACGCCAAATCTCGCTGCGGATAGGGGGCGAGCTTGGGTCGACCTCTCACCCCGTGAATCTAAGGGTTGAGGGGGAACTTTTGCCGCGCCTCGCAAAAAGTTTTACGGGTCGAACGCGTTTGCGGGGTCTGGTCAGGCAGGATTTTCCGTGCTGACTCGTATTTTGGTGGTTATTTTGCGGGTCGCGGCTTTATACGGGGTCTACTAGATATGCTCTTACACAAATCCGGTCCCTTAAACGTGCCAGATAGTGACCGATCACGCCTCAAATTAGTTACTATGCAATCGAGTCTCTCATATATTCATACAAAGCATGAAAAAGAAATCCTACATCCTACATACTACCCTAGCTAAGCTTCATCGTTGGAGATGACCGTGACATCGGTGTCGGACGCCGGATGGATGGGCGCATAGGAGGGCTCCAACTCCTGCTCCCGCTCGATCTCATCCATGTAGGCGCGTATTTCCTACTCCTCCAAAGTGTGCCTCCATCTCCTGCCCGTGACGGCGTATGGCCTCCGCATCCGACTCTGAGTGGAGAGAATCGAGGATGGCATGCGGCTCCGCTTCCAGATCCGCGTCCCCTACATCCTACTCCTCCTCCACCTCCTCCTCCTCCTCCTTAATCTCCTCCTGTAGATCCACTGCACCCGGAGGTAGCCTCGGGTGATTCGGGCTTCGTGCCTTTCTTGGATCTACTCAAGGAGCTGTTACCGGCGCTCCAGCATTAGAAATTGGTAGCCCCTTATCCAGCCGGGGGTGGGGGTGGGGGTGGGGGTAGGGGCATGGCTACTAGTGGTGGCGGGCGGGGAGTGCAAAGTGGCAATGACGGCGGACGGAGAAAAATGTGGAGGGGCAGGATTTCGGTGCCGGAGGCCGACTTAAATTACCAGGCTAGGTACTACGCAACCCGTCGGAGCGGTGCCACGCGGGGACGTCAGTCCGACGGAGGAGACGAGCTTCGGACCACCGGGTTTCCAGGTGATTCCCTGTGGGACCCGACGTCAGTCCGACATGGCGTCCACGTCCAAACGCGTCCGGACGTCACCATATCCGCCTCATATTTGGGTTGAGAGATGACGGTCAGCACGGACGTTTGAGCCCCATTTGAGACGCCTGTCCAGGTCGAATTTTCACGAAGATTATTGACGGCTTATGAAATGGGTATGGGCGGCCGGCCAGCCGGCCGGTGATCACAAACTCGACACACACGTCTCCGGAAGGATCCTGCCTCCAAGTTTCCTAGCGGTGTCGATGGACCAAAAGTTTGCAATTTGCAGTGGAAAAGCAAACAGATTAGACTGAACCGATAACCTCACGTGATACGACGCTTTGATGATATACCGATGTGCTTTGTAATGAACCCACTGTTGGAAATATGCCCTAGAGGCAATACTAAAATGGTTATTATTATATTTCCTTGTCCATGATAATTGTCTATTGTTCATGCTATAATTGTATTGATCGGAAACCGTAATACATGTGTGAATACATAGACCACACCATGTCCCTAGTGAGCCTCTAGTTGACTAGCTCGTTGATCAATAGATGGTCATGCCTTCCTGACTATGGACATTGGATGTCATTGATAACGGGATCACATCAGAAGAAGAATGGTGTGATGGACAAGACCCAATCCTAAGCATAGCACAAGATCGTGTAGTTTGTTTGCTAGAGCTTTTCTAATGTCAAGTATCATTTCCTTAGACCATGAGATTGTGTAACTCCCGGATACCGTAAGAGTGCTTTGGGTGTACCAAACATCACAACGTAACTGGGTGACTATAAAGGTGCTCTACAGGTATCTTCGAAAGTGTCTGTTGGGTTAGCACGAATCGAGACTGGGATTTGTCACTCCGTATGACGGAGAGGTATCTCTGGGCCCACTCGGTAATGCATCATCATAATGAGCTCAAAGTGACCAAGTGGTTGGTCACAGGATCATGCATTACAGATTGAGTGAAGTAACTTGCCGGTAACGAGATTGAACGAGGTATTGGGATACCGATGATCGAATCTTGGGCAAGTAGCGTACCGATTGACAAAGGGAATTGTATACGGGATTGCTTGAATCATCGACATCGTGGTTCATCCGATGAGATCATCGTGGAACATGTGGGAGCCAACATGGATATCCATATCCCACTGTTGGTTATTGGCTGGAGAGCTGTCTCGGTCATGTCTGCGTGATTCCCGAACCCGTACGGTCTACACACTTAAGGTTCGATGACGCTAGGGTTATTAGGAAGATTTGTATGTGATTACCGAATGTTGGTCGGAGTCCCGTATGAGATCCCGGACGTCACGAGGAGTTCAGGAATGGTCCGGAGGTGAAGATTTATATATGGCAGTTGTCATACGGTCATCGGAAATATTCGGGGGCATACCGATATTGTACCGGGGCCACCGGAGGGATTCCGGGGGTCCACTGGGAGGGGCCACCTGTCCCGAAGGGCCTCATGGGTTGTAGAGGGAAGGGAACCAGCCCCTTGGAGGTCTGGGGGCCACTCCCCTTGGGCCCATGCGCCTAGGGTTGGGGGGGGAACCCTAATGGGGGCGCCCCCCTTGCTTGGGGGGCAAGCCCCCTCCCCTTGGCCGGCCCCCTCTAGATCTCATATAGAGGGGGCCGGCCCCCTTCCCCCTTCTTCCTATAAATAGAGGGGCGAGGGGAGGGCTGCAACACCACATCCAAGGCGCAGCCCCTCCCCTCCCCAACACCTCTCCTCCTCCGTAAGAGCTTGCCGAAGCCCTGCCGGAGAACTGCCACTCCATCACCACCACGTCGTCGTGCTGCTGCTGGAGCCCTCTTCCTCAACCTCTCCCTCCTCCTTGCTGGATCAAGGCGCGGGAGACGTTGCCGGGCTGCACGTGTGTTGAACGCGGAGGTGCCGTTGTTCGGCGCTTAGATCGGAGTCCACCGCGATCTGAATCGCTTCGAGTACGACTCCTTCATCCACGTTCTTGCAACGCTTCTGACTTGCGATCTTCAAGGGTATGAAGATGCACTCCCCTCTCTCTCGTTTCTAGTTACTCCATAGATTGATCTTGGTGATGCATAGAAACTTTTTAATTTCTACAACGATCCCCATTAGTGGCATCATGAGCTAGGTCTATGCGTAGTTTCTATGCATGAGTAGAACACAAGTTTGTTGTGGGCGTTGATATTGTCAATTTACTTGCCACTACTAGTCTTATCTTGTTTCGGCGGCATCGTGGGATGAAGCGGCCCGGACCAACCTTACACGTACCCTTACGTGAGACAGGTTCCACCGACTGACATGCACTAGTTGCATAAGGTGGCTAGCGGGTGTCTGTCTCTCCCACTTTAGTCGGATCAGATTTGATGAAAAGGGTCCTTATGAAGGGTAAATAGAAATTGGCATATCGCGTTGTGGTTTTGGTGTAGGTAAGAAACGTTCTTGCTAGAAACCTATAGCAGCCACGTAAAAACTTGCAACAACAATTAGAGGACGTCTAACTTGTTTTTGCAGCATATGCCGTGTGATGTGATATGGCCAAAAGGATGTGATGAATGATATGTATGTGATGTATGAGATTAATCATGTTCTTGTAATAGGAATCACGACTTGCATGTCGATGAGTATGACAACCGGCAGGAGCCATAGGAGTTGTCTTAATTTATTGTATGACCTGCGTGCCAATGAATAACGCCATGTAGTTACTTTACTTTATTGCTAAACCGTTAGCCATAGTAGAAGTAATAGTTGGCGAGACAACTTCATGAAGACACGATGATGGAGATCATGGTGTCAATGCCGGTGACGATGATGATCATGGCGCCCCGAAGATGGAGATCAAAAGGAGCAAAATGATATTTGCCATATAATGTCACTATTTGATTGCATGTGATGTTTATCATGTTTTTGCATCTTATTTGCTTGGAACAACGGTAGCATTAATAAGATGATCCCTCATAATAATTTCAAGAAAGTATTCCCCCTAACTGTGCGCCGTTGCGAAAGTTCGTTGTTTTGAAGCACCATGTGATGATCGGGTGTGATAGATTCTAACATTCACATACAACGAGTGTAAGCCAGATTTACACATGCAAAAACACTTAGGTTGACTTGACGAGCCTAGCATGTACAGACATGGCCTCGGAACACAAGAGACCGAAAGGTCGAACACGAGTTGTATAGAAGATACGATCAACATGAAGATGTTCACCGATGATGACTAGTCCGTCTCACGTGATGATCGGATACGGCCTAGTTGACTCGGATCGTGTATCACTTAGATGACTAGAGGGATGTCTATCTGAGTGGGAGTTCATTAAATAATTTGATTAGATGAACTTAATTGTCATGAACTTAGTCTAAAAATCTTTACAATATGTCTTGTAGATCAAATGGCCCACGCGAATGTTGTCCTCAACTTCAACGCGTTCCTAGAGAAAACCAAGCTAAAAGACGATGGTAGCAACTATACGAACTGGGTCCGGAACTTGAGGATCATCCTCATAGCTGCCAAGAAAGCATATGTCCTTGAAGCACCGCTAGGTGAAGCACCTGCCCCAGCGAACCAAGACGTTATGAACGCTTGGCAGTCGCGTGTTGATGATTACTCCCTGGTTCAGTGCGGCATGCTTTACAGCTTAGAACTGGGGCTCCAAAAGCGTTTCGAGCAGCACAGAGCATATGAGATGTTCCAAGAGCTGAGAATGGTTTTCCAAGCTCATGCCCGGGTCGAGAGATATGAAGTCTCCGACAAGTTCTACAGTTGTAAGATGGAGGAGAATAGTTCCGTCAGCGAGCACATACTCAAAATGTCTGGGTTGCACAACCGCTTGTCTCAGCTGGGAGTTAATCTCCCTGATGACGCGGTCGTTGACAGAATCCTTCAGTCGCTTTCACCGAGCTACAAGAGCTTTGTGATGAACTTCAATATGCAGGGGATGGAGAAAACCATTCCTGAAGTATATTCAATGCTGAAATCAGCGGAGGTGGAAATCAAAAAGGAACATCAAGTGTTGATGGTGAATAAAACCACTAAGTTCAAGAAGGGCAAGGGTAAAAAGGGTTTCAAGAAATACGGCAAGGGAGGTGCCGCGCCCGGCAAGCAAGCTGCCGGGAAGAAGCCAAAGAATGGACCCAAGCCTGAGACTGAGTGTTTTTATTGCAAGGGAAGTGGTCACTGGAAGCGGAACTGCCCCAAGTACTTAGCGGACAAGAAGGCCGGCAACACCAAAGGTATATGTGATATACATGTTATTGATGTGTACCTTACCAGTACTCGTAGTAGCTCCTGGGTATTTGATACCGGTGCGGTTGCTCATATTTGTAACTCAAAACAGGAGCTGCGGAATAAGCGGAGACTGGCGAAGGACGAGGTGACGATGCGCGTCGGGAATGGTTCCAAGGTCGATGTGATCGCCGTCGGCACGCTACCTCTACATTTACCTACGGGATTAGTTTTAAACCTCAATAATTGTTATTTAGTGCCAGCTTTGAGCATGAACATTGTATCTGGATCTCGTTTAATACGAGATGGCTACTCATTTAAATCCGAGAATAATGGTTGTTCTATTTATATGAGAGATATGTTTTATGGTCATGCCCCGCTGATCAATGGTTTATTCTTAATGAATCTCGAACGTGATGTTACACATATTCATAGTGTGAATACCAAAAGATGTAAGGTTGATAATGATAGTCCCACATACTTGTGGCACTGCCGCCTTGGTCACATTGGTGTCAAACGCATGAAGAAGCTCCATGCAAATGGACTTTTGGAGTCTCTTGATTACGAATCATTTGAAATGTGTGAACCATGCCTCATGGGCAAAATGACCAAGACTCCGTTCTCCGGAACAATGAAGCGAGCAACCAACTTATTGGAAATCATACATACTGATGTGTGCGGTCCAATGAGCGTTGAGGCACGCGGTGACTATCGTTATGTTCTCATCTGATGACTTAAGTAGATATGGGTATGTCTACTTGATGAAACACAAGTCTGAGACCTTTGAAAAGTTCAAGGAATTTCAGAGTGAGGTTGAAAATCAACGTGACAGAAAAATAAACTTCTTATGATCAAATCGTGGGGGGGAATATTTAAGTCACGAATTTGGCATACACTTAAGGAAATGTGGAATCGTTTCACAACTCACGCCGCCTGGAACACCTCAGCGTAATGGTGTGTCCGAACGTCATAACCGCACTCTATTGGATATGGTGCGATCTATGATTTCTCTTACCGATCTACCACTCTCATTTTGGATCTATGCTTTAGAGACTGCCGCATTCACTTTAAATAGGGCTCCGTCGAAATCCGTTGAGACGACACCGTATGAATTATGGTTTGGAAAGAAATCTAAGCTATCATTTCTAAAAGTTTGGGGACGCGATGCTTATGTCAAGAAACTTCAACCTGAAAAGCTCAAATCCAAGTCGAAAAAATGCTTCTTCATAGGATACCCTAAGGAAACAATTGGGTATACCTTCTACCTCAGATCCGAAGGCAAGATCTTTGTTGCCAAGAACGTGTCCTTTCTGGCGAAAGAGTTTCTCTCAAAATAAGTAAGTGCGAGGAAAGTAGAACTTGATGAAGTACTGCCTCTTGAAGCGGAAAATAGCGCAGCTCAGGAAGATGTTTCTGTGGTGCCTGCACCGGCTAGAGAAGAGGTTAATGATGGTGATCAAGGTACTTCGGATCAAGTTACTACTGTACTTCGTAGGTCCACAAGGACACGTTCCACACCAGAATGGTATGGCAACCCCATCCTGGAAATCATGTTGTTAAACAACGGTGAACCGTCGAACTATGAAGAAGCGATGGCGGGCCTAGATTCCAACAAATGGCTTGAAGCCATGTAATCCGAGATAGGATCCATGTATGAAAACAAAGTATGGACTTTGACAGACTTGCCCGATGATCGGCGAGCGATAGAAAATAAATGGATCTTTAAGAAGAATACGGACGTGGATGGTAATGTTACCATCTATAAAGCTCAACTTGTCGCTAAGGGTTATTGACAAGTTCAAGGGGTTGACTACGATGAGACCTTCTCACCCGTAGTGAAGCTTAAGTCCGTCTGAATCATGTTAGCAATTGCCGCATTCTACGATTATGAGATATGGCAAATGGACGTCAAAACGCATTCCTTAACGGCTTTCTTAAGGAAGAATTGTATATGATGCAGCCGGAAGGTTTTGTCGATCCTAAGAATGCTAACAAGGTATGCAAGCTCCAGCGCTCCATCTATGGGCTGGTGCAAGCATCTCGGAGTTGGAACATTCGCTTTGATGAAATGATCAAAGCGTTTGGGTTTATGCAGACTTACGGAGAAGCCTGCGTTTACAAGAAAGTGAGTGGGAGCTCTGTAGCATTTCTCATATTATATGTAGATGACATACTGTTGATGGGAAATGATATAGAACTCTTGGAGAGCATAAAGGCCTACTTGAATAAGTGTTTTTCAATGAAGGACCTTGGAGAAGATGCTTACATATTAGGTATCAAGATCTATAGAGATAGATCGAGACACCTCATAGGTCTTTCACAAAGCACATACCTTGATAAGATATTGAAGAAGTTCAATATGGATCAGTCCAAGAAAGGGTTCTTGCCTATATTGCAAGGTGTGAAATTGAGCTCAGCTCAAAGCCCGACCACGGCAGAAGATAGAGAAAAGATGCGTGTCATCCCCTATGCCTCAGCCATAGGGTCTATTATGTATGCCATGCTGTGTACCAGACCTGATGTAAACCTTGCCGTAAGTTTGGTAGGAAGGTACCAAAGTAATCCCGGCATGGAACACTGGACAGCGGTCAAGAATATCCTGAAGTACCTGAAAAGGACTAAGGATATGTTTCTCGTTTATGGAGGTGACGAAGAGCTCGTCGTAAAGGGTTACGTCGATGCTAGCTTCGACACAGATCTGGATGACTCCAAGTCACAAACCGGATACGTGTATATTTTGAATGGCGGGGCAGTAAGCTGGTGTAGTTGCAAGCAAGGCGTTGTGGCGGGATCTACATGTGAAGCGGACTACATGGCAGCCTCGGAGGCAGCACATGAAGCAATCTGGATAAAGGAGTTCATTACCGACCTAGGAGTTATTCCCAATGCGTCGGGCCCGATGACTCTCTTCTGTGACAACACTGGAGCTATTGCCCTTGCCAAGGAGCCCAGCTTTCACAAAAAGACCAGACACATCAAGCGTCGCTTCAACTCCATTCGTGAAAAAGTTCAAGATGGAGACATAGATATTTGTAAAGTGCATACGGATCTGAATGTCGTAGATCCATTGACTAAACCTCTTCCGCGAGCAAAACATGATCAACACCAGAACTCTATGGGTGTTCGATTCATCACAATGTAACTAGATTATTGACTCTAGTGCAAGTGGGAGACTATTGGAAATATGCCCTAGAGGCAATAATAAAATGGTTATTATTATATTTCCTTGTTCATGATAATTGTCTATTGTTCATGCTATAATTATATTGATCGAAAACCGTAATACATGTGTGAATACATAGACCACACCATGTCCCTAGTAAGCCTCTAGTTGACTAGCTCGTTGATCAATAGATGGTCATGGTTTCCTGACTATGGATGTCATTGATAACGGGATCACATCATTAGGAGAATGATGTGATGGACAAGACCCAATCCTAAGCATAGCACAAGATCGTGTAGTTCGTTTGCTAGAGCTTTTCTAATGTCAAGTATCATTTCCTTAGACCATGAGATTGTGTAACTCCCGGATACCGTAAGAGTGCTTTGGGTGTACCAAACGTCACAACGTAACTGGGTGACTATAAAGGTGCTTTACAGGTACCTCTGAAAGTGTCTGTTGGGTTAGCACGAATCGAGACTGGGATTTGTCACTCCGTATGACGGAGAGGTATCTCTGGGCCCACTCGGTAATGCATCATCATAATGAGCTCAAAGTGACCAAGTGGTTGGTCATGGGATCATGCATTATGGATCGAGTAAATTGACTTGCCGGTAACGAGAGTGAACGAGGTATTGGGATATCGACGATCGAATCTCGGGCAAGTAACGTACCGATTGACAAAGGGAATTGTATACGAGATTGCTTGAATCCTCGACATCGTGGTTCATCCGATGAGATCATCGTGGAACATGTGGGAGCCAACATGGGTATCCAGATCCCGCTTTTGGTTATTGGCCGGAGAGCTGTCTCGGTCATGTCTGCGTGATTCCCGAACCCGTAGGGTCTACACACTTAAGGTTCGATGACGCTAGGGTTATTAGGAAGATTTGTATGTGATTACCGAATGTTGTTCGGAGTCCCGGATGAGATCCCGGAAGTCACGAGGAGTTCCGGAATGGTCCAGAGGTGAAGATTTATATATGGGAAGTTGTCATACTGTCACCGGAAATATTCGGGGGCATACCGGTATTGTACTGGGGCCACCGGAGGGGTTCCGGGGGTCCACCGGGAGGGGCAACCTATCCCGAAGGGCCTCATGGGCTGTAGAGGGAAGGGAACCAGCCCCTTGGAGGGCTGGGCGCCACCCCCCCTTGGGCCCATGCGCCTAGGGTTGGGGGGGAAACCCTAAAGGGGGCGCCCCCCTTGCTTGGGGGGCAAGCCCCCTCCCCTTGGCCGCCCCACTCTAGATCTCATCTAGAGGGGCCCGGCCCCCTCCCCCCTTCTTCCTATAAATAGAGGGGCGAGGGGAGGGCTGCAACACCACATCCAAGGCGCAGCCCCTCCCCTCCCCAACACCTCTCCTCCTCCGTAAGAGCTTGGCGAAGCCCTGCCGGAGAACTGCCACTTCATCACCACCATGCCGTCGTGCTGCTGCTGGAGCCCTCTTCCTCAACCTCTCCTTCCTTGCTGGATCAAGGCGCAGGAGACGTCACCGGGCTGTACGTGTGTTGAACGCGGAGGTGCCGTTGTTCGGCGCTTAGATCGGAGTCCACTGCGATCTGAATCGCGTCGAGTACGACTCCTTCATCCACGTTCTTGCAACGCTTCCGACTCGCGATCTTCAAGGGTATGAAGATGCACTCCCCTCTCTCTCGTTGCTAGTTACTCCATAGATTGATCTTGGTGATGCGTAGAATTTTTTTAAATTTCTGCAACGATCCCCATCACCCACGGTGGGCTAAACGCATGTTTGGCTCAAAATCAAGTGTTTTTCTTGTCAAGAAAGGTCCAGCAATTTTGTAACAGTACTGAGATTTTCATGCTTACCCCTTACAATGTTCAATTTTCTAAAAACATATTTACCCTATATATTTTCTGATTTTTCTAATGTTGAGTGAGCTGCTATGTGTGAGATACTTTGCCACGGCATCATCAAAATTGTCTACATCATTCTTAAAGAATTGTCTATGTTGGAGCAAGAAACCAAAACTAGATGACAGACCTTTTCGCTTTTGGACCAAGAATTTCTTGTATTTGAGTTGGTTGACCAAACTTAAACGCTGGTAAGAGTTAAGGGGACAAAAAATAACAAACCTGCTCTTTCGATAAATGCTAGCATGATTGACAAGGCTTCTTCTAATGTGCACCTTATGCTTAGGGGCATGTAGCTAGCTATCTCGCTCGCAAGAGTTAATTGCATGGAAGTATCATATTTGAACACTTGTACACGTTGTAATAGATTGGTATCACCAATCATATTTTTTTGCATGTCAATACCATCTCTGCGGCTAATTGTTGCAAAGCGGATTAAGCCGTGTATAAACACGTATTAACGCTGTATCTGACCGGTGGGGTACCAATCCGTCATAACGTGCCCAAGTGTGATACTTCCATGCAATTAACTCCGCTCGCAAGGAACATACAATGGATCAAGAAATTTAAAAGTAAAAACTGAATGAAGACTCTTGCCTCCAAAGGTGGTACTTGAACAGTGGCTTATTACGTCAATTGCTTGGAGCCAAGGTAACTACAAGCTTGTAAATTATCTTCGCTTTCCTTCGTGAAGAAAAGTACAAATGACTTCTGTTGGAATACGCGGTATAGTAGAAGATTTGTCCGTCAGTAATAATTCTTCTGTGTGGCTGAGGCTTGAGAGAGCGCACACGTACACGCATCGCATGGAAATTTTTCCCGTCGGTCTTGACCGTGATTGAGCGACCATACGCGTACGTCTATGGGCCTATGGCGAACAGTCTCCCAATCTGCCGTGCACACAAACAATTTCCCCCTCCTTCCCTAAGCTCCACTCGCCGTTCATATATAAGGTCCGGTAATGGCGCGCACGATACCATAGCTAAGCCAAAGGGAAGACTAGCGACGGCCAGAGATTGCACTGTTGTTGCCCATCATCTGCCCAACGTACGACTGGAAGCTTGCTGGGTGAGAGAGAGATGGCCATGGGAAGAGGCCAGGCGAGGCTGCTCTGCGCCATGATGGTGGTGCTGCTCTGTGTGGCCTCGCAGTTCCAAGCAGGGTGGAGCGCCGGTGGCGGTGGTGGCGGTGGTGGTGGTGGTGGCGGTGGTGCGAGAGGAGGAGGAGGCAGCAGCAGCGGAGGAAGGACAGGCGGGGGAGGCAGAGTCAGTCCCCAGAGAGGGGGTAGCGGCGGGGGAGGCGGTTACGTACCTGGAGCCAGAGGTGGTTACGTGCCTGGGAGCACCGGCGGCAGCGGGGGTACAGCGGGGTCCAACGGACGCAGCGCCGCCGGCGAGCCGTATGGGTATGGCCGCGCCGTCTGGGTTTCCGGTGCCGCCGCCACGCTCGCCGCCATGGCGCTTCTTCGGTTGTTCTGAGCGTGCTTTCGCAAGCGTGATATCTGTAGACGAGTGAAATACAGAATTTATAGCAATTTAGCAGTAGTATAATTGTATAAATGGTGGACGTAGTCCAGGTTTGGTGAGTCTGTGTATTTGTGGAGTAGTAGATCGCTGGCTGTCTGAAACTTGGCCTCCATTAGAAGGCCAATATGGGCAATTTGTGTCTGAAACTCTAACGTGCAGGATGAGAGTACCTGATAAAGCATACACCCACTGTTCCTAAATGTGAGACGTTTTGATAGAGCGATTAGTAGTATTTGTCAACACACTGTCTTAGGATGGAACTATTTGTATGATGTTTCTGTAATGAATGTGCACATTTGCTGAAGTAGATTATTTTGTCTGAAGTGCATCTCACCTGCATGCACATATGAGAACAACTATTCGCTCTGATCTACTGAGTTCTAAACAATGAATGCATTTAGTTAAATCAGACTGGTTATGTTCTTTTCGTGGCCAACAAAAAAGTTAGTGAACTCTCTGGCGCCGCCTGATTGGCAACCGCAAACTATGAACCTGCTACCTGGACCTGCTATAGCGCGTGTTCCGCGGTGAACAACGAGGAAACACGCATCACCTCCACCGCGCGACCTAAATGAGCTGGCACACTGCAATATCTGTAGTACTAGTTGTTTTTCCCCGGAACGGTTTTCGTGGCCAGTTCTATATTTAAAATACTTTAAAATGTTTGTGTGAATTATTATTTTCTCTTTTTATCTATTTACATTTTTTTATGAATTTCATAAAATGTACATGAAATTAATTGCTCACAAATTTAAAAGATATTCATGGATTTAAAGAATGTTCACAAATTCAAACGGGTTTTAAAAAGATTTCCTGAAATTTCAAAAAATGTTCATTAATTTAAAAAATCACATTAAAAATATGTAAAATAAAAAATAGAAAAAGGAAAATATAATGAAAAAAACCGATAAAAGTTGCAAAAAGAAACACACACAAGAGGAAAAAACATAGCACTGAAGGTTCTAGAGTAAACTAATTGAATCCTCTTCCTTTCCCGAAGTCTCTCCACCGCCCCCGTTGAGAGTCGCCACCAACCGCCCGGATCTGGTCCCTCTCTCCGCCGGCGCTCGCGTTGGTCGATGTAGAGCTGGATTGGGATGCCAGTTCCCCTTGTACAGCAGTAGATGTAGGTTTAGATGTAGAGCTGGGCGTGGTATCGTGTTTGCTCATGTGGCGTATGGCGTGATGCCGCTCTGGAGCTTGTCCTCGGCGCCGGCGAGCGGTGCTGAGGTGTGGAAGACCACGCTTGCCTGTCGACGTCCGTGGAGGGCGGCGGCGGAGGTCGAGGCTAGCCGGAGCTCCTTCCCCAATAAGCTCGCGGTCGTTGTCCCTGATCTGGAGGATCGCCAGAGCCTCGTTCCGTTCTTCCCTTGCTGTCGTGGTGGTGGTAAGGAAGAGGGGATGAGGTGGACATCAAGATCCTGCCGATTTGGGTTGGAGCAAATCCTCACTGGTGGATGGTGCGGACTGATGGCGCCTGCTAAGCTTGGCTGTGGCGGCCGTAGACCTGTTATGGAGCCGGCTTATTGCGGTCGATGGCCTGGTTCTCGTGCATCGCCAGTGACCTTTCTGGCTGAAGGGCAACCTACTATTTCCTCCTGGCCAGGATGCCATATGGCAGGCAGTTGCACCTTCGTCTCGGAGTTCATGGAGTGCTGCTGCAACCATGAAGTCGTCGCCGCCCCAAGTGGTCCGTCCCCGGTGACGGCGAAGCTCGATCTGAGGGGAAGCTGTGTTGGACCCAATTGCAGTTCTATCTTATAGTCTGGGGTCCTCCTTGTTAAAGTCAGGGACCTGTGTGTAATTTCTCTTTCTTTTGAGTCCTTATCTGAGCTTTGTACTGTAATGACCAGGAATCAATGAAGCTCTCTAGGTCCTTTGGGACCTAGTTTCTGTTCCAAAAAAAAGGTTCTAGAGTACGTTCCCAATGCTGATAGGAAACAAACCTGGAAAAAAAAATGCAAATGGGTTGGTCCATATAGGTGTGTAGGTGCTCGAGGGTGCATGATTGCCATGTTGTGGAGTATGCGCTGACTAGGATTCAATATCGACGATTACCACATCAACCTCGACTCCGACGCCACTCATTTCTCTCCTATAGCTTTCTCTCTCCTCCTTTCCCCTTCTTGTTGAGAGTCGTAGGGTTTTCCCGGCTCCTCGGCCGACGTCGCCGACCAAAAGGTTGTACCACGTCAGTTTCATGATATTTTTAACTTGCAAGTCTAAATTGTTCACTATATGATCACTTCAATGGGTCTAAGTGACGCTCTGGTAATGCAAGTCACCCCCTTCACTTTGAATTCTTCTTTCCGATGTAAGGTGAAGTCATGTAGCTGACACATGAAAAAATTCAAGTATTTGAGTTCTCCTTTCCATGGTTAATTTGTGATCTGTTAGTATAACAAAGGCTTCATAGTGTCCACTTTTTAAGTGGTTTAGTTCTACTTAGTGGTCCATATTGAAGACATGCGTACAATGTGGAAGGCATTAACATATTTGTTTCATGAGATTTTTAAATTGCCAATCTGAATTCACTATATGATGCAGTTCAACAGGTGGTAACCGTATTTTTTCCCAATTGATGTGATTCTGTAGTTTCTGACACACCTAGTCATCCGGATCATTGCAACCGCTAATTGGTCATCAGGATACAAAATTCGGTGTTGGAGATAGTGATGAACCCTTTTGTAAGGTAGAGACGAGACGGTTTGTTTCCTTCCTAAGTGTATAGTTGTACCTGGAAGGTAGACAAGATAATTCATTTTAGTTTTCTACCTATAGTTCCAGGAAGGTGCAGCTATAGCTGGAAGGTAGAGGAGATAGACACGTGTAACTTATTTGTGTTCTTTCTTCACTTCCAAACAAATGGAGAATGGCTGTTCATAGCAAACATGCGTAAAAATGGTTGTGGATGTGCAAATAAAGGTATAGAGCAGATCATGGAGATCTTTGTTTCTGACACATCTACCTCAAGCACATGGTTCCTATTTTTTTAACCTTATATGCCATTAAGAATGGTATCATCTACTACCTCCAATCCAAAATAAGTGTGGTAGTCTTGAACGGGAACCGTGACACTTATTTTGAGGGACTAACAAAAATTACCTGAGCAATTAGGGAATATGAAGCTTTTTTATGCGTGCAAACCGAATCTGAATTTTCTGTTTATACTATTAAAGTGAAAAAAATATTGACCTCTAATAGTTTTTTTATAATACCCCTAATAGGTTGTAGGTTGTTTTTACAAGAAAAAACCATGCTACAAGAGATTTAATCACCTCTAGATAAAATGCTAAAATCTTATGTCACTTGGCCGGCAAAGTTTTGGTTGGACATTTAGTGCACTTCAATGGATATATTGTAATAGTGCAATCGAATAGCTACTAAAATGAAGATTAGTGTACCTAGCAAATCCATCCAATGATCATCCAGTTTTTGATTTCTCTTCATTGTCTTGGTTTGATCAAGCTTTCATTACATTCAACAGATACATTGCAGCGTGACACCTATTTATCGGTGTTTTTGATGCTCCCGCAAACCCATGACTTAAAGAATGACTTGCCTAAGTTTAAGTTGTTTATTGAACAATATGCAATGTGGTGTCTTCTCTATAGAGGATCGTGCCCTATTTTTTTTGCCATCCAAGGACCTTGAAAATGGAACGATGGGAGTACTAAGTAGGTCAAAATCCATTCGTCCTTATTTACTTTTGAAATACTTAGCTATTGAAACAAGCAATATTATGTTGTGTATATTATCTTATTCACTTACTTCAGTGCGTCTTGATTTAATCAAAGAAATCCTTTTTTCATGGATATGCTGATATATCTTTGTCATTTGTAAATGCAGTGATAGAAATCTATGTATGTGTATTTTGAAAATGAATATTTCTCCATGGTATAAAGGCCTTCGTTATCAAGATGAGCAAGGTGGATAGCATTGCAGGCTGAGTTCGTAATGTATCACACGATCAAAATATAATAAAAGGAGTTGCATTGTATTTTTTTGGCATAGCAAAGCGTGTGATCGCTTCTAGTCTGAACTAATTCGTATGAATACAATAGGATCATATGACAAACTTGTTCCTCTACCTTGATTTGCATGATCTTGTCTTGCTTTGGATGTCCATGATGAAACCAAAATCTAAATGAAATCTTAGTTGTTCCTAGTAATAATTTTCAATCGGGGTGACTCATAGTATAGGAGGACAACATTTTCAAGGTCTGTAAGGATATATTGTTTTGTTTTTTGGATCCGTTCTAGCATGCAGGAACTCTACAAGTAATGGAAAGGTCTAGTTAGTCATAGAAACATAAACCAGCACACTTTCAGATGCATTTAGATGAGACACAAAACTTAAATACATATAATGATACAAATTCTTCTCTAGTTCCCTTTCCTTGAACTCATGCCGTAGACAAAATCAGATCAATGACACACCACTGCTGACTATTGTAGTTAAGAGTCATACCGGAAATTA
Source organism: Triticum aestivum (assembly GCF_018294505.1). Classification (NCBI taxonomy): domain Eukaryota; kingdom Viridiplantae; phylum Streptophyta; class Magnoliopsida; order Poales; family Poaceae; genus Triticum; species Triticum aestivum. Next base: position 561,274,805 of record NC_057795.1, on the reverse strand, counting down.
GTGAGAAATATGGTAATTAGCTCTCAAAACATGTAACGATACATACATTGCATATTTTCTTAGCATCAGTTAGCATCCACACTATAAAATGATCTGAATCGGACAAACTGTTCCTAGAGACTTCACACATGCACATATCAAACTAATGGAAATATACACAGGCTAGTAAGAAACAATCACTTTGGAAACTCTAAACTCCAATGGAATATGTACATGATCATAAAAAGATGTTTTTTTTATAGATTGCTTAGATGTGCAGATTAAGGCTTATTTTGTCCACTCTTGAACCTTTATAGGTGTTTGCGTTGCAACTGGAGTGATTTGATCCTTCTAGTGATGGTGGCCGAGCTACATGGTTGTAATTGCGAAGTAGTTCGACGGGTGGAAGAAGTACTGAAATCTTTCTAGGCCTTCGCTCTTTGTGTTCGAACCTTATCCTGAAAATACTAGGTGGTTCATCGTGTTGCTTAGGAGATTCATGCCGAACCGATGTGTACATTGAGTTTAGACTGAATATATGATCATTATACCTTAGTGTATTTTCCTTGTAGGGGTTGTGGCAATTTCCTTGGAGATATGTTTTCCTTTATTTTTCTCCTTCCATTTATGTAGTTCTGTACAACCTTCAGAATTTAAATAATTACTCACGGAACAATAGCCCTAGCCCTATACACATTTTTTCTATTGATAAATGGCCTACATACATTTGGTTTTGCTAACATGAGATCTCTAGGTTCATGGGATAATCATATTTGTCATCTATAATAGTGTAACTCACCTCCAAAGTACCTAGTGTACCAATTTGTTGTCACTTCAGGGTTCTTTCCCCGTTGTTGCGTAATTTATCCAAGTTTACTTAGAGATTTAATTTGTCCAAGTTCATACTATTTTGATCTCATATCTTATTGCTACATGTTCTCATACTTCATAAATGCATAGGATGCAATAGATATTACGTACCTATTTTGGATAAGGGTAATAAAGGCAAGAAGAAAAGATTTTTGCACACATGCCCTAAATTAAGAGTAGAGGACAATATGTCAGGGCTGGTGATTAGTGGCCCATAATGATTGACTTTAGAATGGTGCCCCCATGCACCAGATGTCTTCATTGCTTTATCCTCTAAGGTTCTGCATATGGTGCACCACCCATTATTTATACCTCAAAGATGAAACACTGTGTTCATCAATTCAATCTTGTTCTTTGAGAGATTTTGTTTTATTATATTTGTAAGCACTAAAAGTAAGCCGGGAAGAGGACTAAAGAGAGCTCAAGCGCATTGAGAATGGGAACATGGAGGAAATCCTTACTTGTTAGTTTGCACCTCTATTATTAGGGATGCAAATATTTGGCATGGATCCTTTCATGATGCCTCCCATTCCTACCATTTTTGTGCACTCATTCCTCTTCCCTTAGGATTGCATTAGTAGATTTGATGGAGAAACAATAGACATGTCTCCGCATATTTAGATAACTTGAGAGCTTGAAGGTGAGAAAGGAAGTGGAAGAAAGATGGCATACGAGGAGTGGGAGTGGGAACATCGAGGAAATCCTAACTTGGTTTGTTTCATCTCTAGTGCTGGAGGTGAGAACTTGCTTAGTGTTTCCCACCGCCTCCCATTCCTATTGTTCTCAAGCATTCCTTCCTATTCATTTTTGACCTTCTTGGTTGCTTAGCTTAATATATAAACACAAATATATGTGTGCACATGTTCAATGTGGCATCTGAAAAGCGAGCTAGTAAGAGGAAGAAAGAGAAGGCATCAGAGCAGTGGGAATGATAACACAGAGGAAAGCCTAACTTACTTGTTCTTCACCTCTTGTCTTGAGGTGGGAATGTAGTTTGGCACATCATGATGCCTCTCATTCCTACCGTTCTTATGCAATCCTTTCTCTTCCTTTTTGTTTGCTAAATCACTTAAGGAAAAAACTCATACATGTGCATATATTCAGATGATATGAGATGTCCATTTTGAGACATGAAGATGAATAGAGCAGGGCCTAAGAGTAGTGGGCATGGGAACATGATGGATGGCTAAATCTCTCTTAGTTCCTCGTGCAACGCTGAAAGAGACTTTGGTTGAGTTTTCCTAATGCCTCCCATGCCTATTGTTCTTTGGTGCTCCTTCCTCTTCCTTGTCGCACACATGAAAAGGATGCATAGTATAATATGATTTGGTTCAAGTTAATTAATTCACCCTACATAGTTGGATTTCAAATTTCAATGTTAAACAACACACAAGTTCAACTCCAGATTATTCTACACATGTGTCCTTATCATATCAAGACTACTAATTTACCATTCATATATATATGAAGTATACATCTCTATATCCAAAAAAGGGAATTCATAGAAACATAAACAAGCACATTTACAGACTTAATATGATGAGACACACAACTTTAGCAAATAGAATGGTACAAATTCTTCACTAGTTCCTTATGTTGAACTCATGCTGGCGACAAAATCACACCAATGGCCAATGCTGACCACTGTAGCTAAGAGTACGACAGAAATTGGAGTTCGAAAGATGTAATTGGCGCACACAACATGTAACAATATGTGCATAATAGATTATTTTTATCATCAATTCCTAAAGATTTCACACATCCGATAGTAAACAAATGGATATATACCCATGCTAGCAAGAAATAAACATGATCGCAACAAGATATATTTGAAGCTTCAAAAATTGTAAACTCCAATGGAATTTGTACACTTGACCATAAAATGGTGTTGTTTTTTAAAATATTATTTAGATGTGTGGGATAAGGCTTATTTCCCCACTGTTGAAATTTGTTGGTTGTTTGTATCGCAATGCTTTAATCCTTGGAAGGATGGTGGCTGAGCTACAAGGTTGAACTGAGAAGTACTTCAATAGGTGGAAGAAATACCGTACTCCCTTCGGGATCTTGTTTTTCCTTGGTGTCCGAACCTTGTTCTTGAAATACTATGTGTATAGTTTAGACTTTAGACTGAATATGTGATCACTATACCTTCATGTGTTTTCCTCCTAGGGATAGAGGGTGATGGTTTCTTTGGAGACATATTTTTTTCCCTATATTTCTCTTGTGACGTATAGTTGCGTACAACCTGCAGAATTTCGATACTAAATTAGTTAAATAACAATAGCACTATAGACATCTTTCCTTGAAAAAAATGACCTATAGGAATTTTGATTTTGCTAATATGTGTGTTGTCTAATCATGTTTTAATCACATTATACCATGTCTAATAATGCAGCTCATGTTGATAGTACCTTATGTTCCAATTAATTATCACTTTGGTGGTCCTTTTGCCACTGTTTTGTAATTTTCCAAGTTTACTTATTTACTTAACAGGGTTTAATTTTTCTAATTTATCATTAATTTTTACTTATAACTTCTTATATTGTTCATGTTGATACGCATATTGTTCTGAAAAAGGCTGGTACAGATATTATGTACTAGTTTCAGATATGGGCAATAAAGGTAAGTAGAAGAGATCTTTATGCACGTGCCCTAAATCAAGAGTAGAGGACAATAGGACAGAGCCGGGGATTATGTGGTCTTATTATCATTGATTTTAGACCATTGTCACCATGCACCAGGTATCTTCATTGGTTTCTTCTCTAAGGTTCTGCATATCCTGCACCACCATTATTTATACCGCAAAGCTGAAACACTTTGTCCAACATTTCAAGCTTGTTCTTCAGGAGTTTTTGTTTCATTAGATTTGTAGGTACTAAAAGTAAGCCGAGAAGAGGAATAAAGAGATAACTCGAGAGCACTAGGAATGGGAACATAGAGGAAACCCCTGCTTGTTTGTTTGCACTTCTAGTGTTTGAGGTGCAAATATTTTCACAGTTCATTTCCTCATGCCTCCCATTCCTACCATTCTTGTGCACCCCTTCCTCTTCCTTTTGGCTTACACTATAGCCCCCTGATGGAGAAACCATAGACATGTGTCCACATATTTAGGTAGCATGGGACTTCCAAGGCGAGTCCGTAAGAGGAAGAATAGAGGGCCTTAGAGTAGTGGGAATGGGAGCATGGAGGAAAGCCTAACTTGCTTAATTTTCATATCTACTACTGGAGGTGAGAATCTATCATGGTGTTTCCTAATGCCCCCCATTCCTATTGTTCTGAAGCACTCCATCCTCTTGCATTTTTGGCTTGCTTGGTTGCTTTAGCTTAGAAACCAACTATATGTTTGCACATATTCGATGTGAAATCTCAAAAGCAAGCTAGGAAGAGGAAGAAAGAGAGGGTTTAAGAGCAATGGGGATGAGAACATGGAGGAAAGCCTAAGTTATCGGTTCTTCACCTCTTGTGTTGAGGTGGAAATCCCATTTGGTAATTCCCGACATGATAGAGGCAATGGTGTCCCGTATTTCGATGAGATGATGGCTATTGTTTTTGGTGGAGTAGACTTTGACGATCCGACTACGAATGTGCGAGGATGTTGCGCCTTAGCAATCACTAAACCAACTCCGAGAGGTTATTGACCACACTGGAGCACGATCAACCTGACCACGAGGGTCTGCTTTCTGCACGCAAACGAAGAACAAGCAAGAAATTGAAATTGCAATCTGCATATTGTGAATATAAGAGGAAAGATTTATTAATGAAGGTGGGGTTCTGTGGCGTTTTTGTCAGGTCGTAGAACACAAACGATGTACACGAAGTTGCAGCTATTGTGAACTTTTAATCTAAACAAAACTCAAAGTCTAAATGACGCCCTAAGGGCTGTATATATGGAGGAAGAGGGGGGAATTTCGTGACCCCTTGGCGGAGGGGTCCTAAACCAACCCTAACTCTTGTTTCCCTGCACATATGGAGACTAAAAACAGCCTATACTCAAGTATTTTGAAATTACATGGACCTGGCCCAAAAATAAGATGGCACAACACCTATTATAAACTATGGACGGAATTTATGAAAGGGCATCTTGTATATTTCGTCCATGTCCTTGTATGTCATCAAGGAGGCTTCGAAATACTAAAATCTACACTAGAAACGCCACTCTGGTCCCCTTCGCGCGCGCCTTCATCTCGATGCTTGTTTATGCTCCGGCGTTCATCCCTTTTGTCCATGCTAGGCCCTTCATTAGTAATCAACACAAATGTATCCAGTTTAGCAGCATTATATTCTCATGAACATTAGAATTGTTACCAAGAAATGAAATTACCTTGTAATTCAATTGGCGTGCACGAGCTCTAGTGATTGGTCCAGTATGTATAGCAGCAGGGGATGTGGGTATAACAATGGTATTGCTGTCCTCATCACGATGCCTCTCATTCCTATCGTCCTTAAGCGCTCCTTCCTCTTCCTTTTTGTTTGCTAAATCATTTAGCAGAAAAACTAAACATATATGTGGATATATTCAAATGGTATGAGATGTCTATTATGAGACATGAAGATGAAGAAAAGAGGACATAAATGTAGTGGGCATGGGAACATGATGGAAGGCTAAAGCCCTCGTTCCTCGTCTTACACTTGAGGAGGCTTTGGTTTGATGTTTTATGATGCCTTCCATGCCTATTTTTATTTGATGCTTATTTCTCTTCCTTTTGGATCACACAACATAAAAAGGATTCATAGTATAACATGATTTAGTCAAGTTCATACGCCCTACGTAGCACGAGGGTTAATTTCTGTGTTTTTTTGGCATGCCTTAATCCATCGATAAGATAAAATGCCTGATTGTTAACTGCTTTATACTTTATAATTTAGTATCATGATTTATGTTCCAGATTCTATTAGCAGAACCAAACACATGTTTAGCCCACATTCTTCTGAGATGACTGCATACCATTCCAAGACAATTATATATATATATATATATATATATATATATATATATATATATATATATATATATATATATATAGGAGAGAGATTTTCTATCATAGCTTGCCCTAGAAATAGCTATCGGTACCGTTGATGTGCTTTGTGATTTGTACTAGCTATTGGTGTGGTAACGTCTGAAGCCCATGTGCTGTGCTAATTTAGCTACTGTGGCAGGCCGGTCTCAGCCGATTTATGCCTAATGGGCTGACGAAAAGCCTGTCTTGCATGTGCGTACAGCGGGTGGTTGTCACACGCGCGTTCGTATGTATCAGGTTCCACCGACCGAGCGACACTTCGTGCCGGTTCCAACATGGGCCGCTACCCCCTGTCTTTCTCACGTGAGTCGTGATGCTCATCGACGAGACGGACGTGGTCTACCATCGTATGTTTTAGAATCAAGCACCCGTACATGCAGCTCCTACATGACCACCTGCCACTAACTGTGCGCTCCTCCTCTCTCTCTCTCTTATCTAAACGCATGCCTTGCTTGTAGGGAGTTTGGTTAGTTTGTTAGTGTGTGTACGCTGTGCCTTTTTTTTTACTCCACATTGCACCTTTGTAGGTATATATATGTAAATCTCCTGTTTGCCTACAAGAGAAAAGCATGTACGTACGTCACATATACAGACACACCCTTCTGCTTGGATTAATCTACAATTGAACTATTAGTTCACAATTGCGACACATACTCGACGGTTCCGTCATTCTTTGGCGCTCTACATCGGTTCCATCGTTGATCTCGACAGTTCCACCTAAGATAGTTATTCTTTGGCGCTCTTCACATACGTGTTGGTTCCCTCGTTGATCTCGTCGGTTCCACCTAATATAGTTATTCTTTGTTGCTCTTCACATACGTCTGTTCCGCTGTTGATCTCAACGGTTCCACCTAAGATAGTTCTTCTTTGGCGCTCTTCATACGTCGGTTTCATTGTTGATCTAGACGGTTCCACCTAAGATAGTTCTTCTTTGGCGGTCATCATATACGTCGGTTCCATCGTTGATCTCGACGGTTCCACCTAAGATAGTTCTTCTTTGATGCTCTTCACATACGTCTGTATCGTTGTTAATCTCGACGGTTCCATCTAAGATAGTTATTCTTTGGCGCTCTTTTGTTTTGAAATATATAAGGTAGATCTCTCTCTACCTTTTCATTTCAAAAAAAATTCTTTGGCTCTCTTCACATACGATCGGTTCCATCGTTGATCTCGACGGTTCATTTGAAGCATACTTTTTTAGCTCGTCTATGCACTTTTGTCTAACTAATTAATTCATGGAGTTAATTAGCCGTGTCGCAGTGTATCTGTACTCTTCATATAAATGCGCTTCTGTAGTGCAAAAACTCTTCGCTCCACTTCTAAGTACTTGTCACGTGACACTGCTACATAGGCTTTCTCTGTTTTGGATTCAGGTTCCAAAATTACCGCATGTATCATGCACATGGAGCCTTGTCCCTCCTCCTTTTCCTGATGTACAGCCGCATGGACCATTGCATGCTGACCATGCATAGCTTTTCTCTACCACATGGGCTGCAAAACACCCCACAAAGCACCTGTAGCTTATGTTGGAAATATGCCCTCGAGGCAATTTGGGTGAAGGAGTTCATCACCGACCTAGGAGTCATATCCAATGCGTCGGGGCCGATCAAACTCTTCTGTGACAACACTGAAGCTATTGCCCTTGCCAAGGAGCCCAGGTTTCACAAGAAGACCAGGCACATCAAGCGTCGCTTCAACTCCATCCGTGAAAATGTTCAAGATGGAGACATAGATATTTGCAAAGTACATACGGATCTGGATATCGCAGATCCGTTGACTAAACCTCTCTCGCGAGCAAAACATGATCAACACCAGAACTCTATGGGTGTTCGATTCATCACAATGTAACTAGATTATTGACTCTAGTGCAAGTGGGAGACTGTTGGAAATATGCCCTAGAGGCAATAATAAAAGGGTTATTATTATATTTCTTTGTTCATGATAATTGTCTTTTATTCATGCTATAACTGTATTATCCGGAAATCGTAATACACGTGTGAATACACAGACCATAACATGTCCCTAGTGAGCCTCTAGTTGACTAGCTCGTTGGTCAACAGATAGTCATGGTTTGCTGACTATGTACATTAGATGTCATTGACAACGGGATCACATCATTAGGAGAATGATGTGATGGACAAGACCCAATCGTAAGCATAGCACAAGATCGTGTAGTTCGTTTTGCTAGAGCTTCTTCAATGTCAAGTATCTCTTCCTTAGACCATGAGATCGTGTAACTCCCGAATACCGTAAGAGTGCTTTGGGTGTACCAAACGTCACAACGTAACTGGGTGACTATAAAGGTGCACTACAGGTATCTCCAAAAGTGTCTGTTGAGTTGACATGGATCGAGACTGGGATTTGTCACTCCGTATGATGGAGAGGTATCTCTGGGCCCACTCGGTAATGCATCATCATAATGAGCTCAGAGTGACCAAATGTTTGGTCACGGGATCATGCATTACGGTACGAGTAAAGTGACTTGCCGGTAACGAGACTGAACGAGGTATTGGGATACCGACGATCGAGTCTCGGGCATGTAACATACGGATTGACAAAGGGAATTGTATACGGGGTTGTTCGAATCCTCGACATCGTGGTTCATCCGATGAGATCATCGAGGAGCATGTGGGAGCCAACATGGGTATCCAGATCCCGCTGTTGGTTATTGCCCGAGAGCCGTCTCGGTCATGTCTACGTGTCTCCCGAACCCGTAGGGTCTACACACTTAAGGTTCGGTGACGCTAGGGTTGTATGAATATGAGTATGCAGCATACCGAATGTTGTTCGGAGTCCCGGATGAGACCCCAGACGTCACGAGGAGTTCCGGAATGGTCCGGAGGTGAAGAATTATATATAGGAAGTGATATTTCGGCCATCGGAAAAGTTTCGGGGTCGCCCGGTATTGTACCGGGACCACCGAAAGGGTCCCGGGGGTCCACCGGATGGGGCCACCCATCCCGGAGGGCCCCAAGGGCTGAAGTGGGAAGGGGAACCAGCCCATAGTGGGCTGGTGCGCCCCCCTTGGCCCACCCCTTGCGCCTAGGGTTGAAACCCTAGGGTGGGGGGGGGGGCGCCCCACTTGCCTTGGGGGGTACTCCAACCCCTTGGCCGCCGCCCCCCTTGGGAGATTGGATCTCCCAGGGCCGGCGCCCCCCCTGGGGGCCTATATAAAGGGAGGGGGAGGGGGCAGCCGCACCCTGAAGTTCTGGCGCCTCCCTCCCCCTGCTACACCTCTTCCTCCTCCGTCATATGCTTGGCGAAGCCCTGCCGGAGTGCTGCTGTTCCACCACCACCACGCCGTTGTGCTGCTGCTGGAGCCATCATCATCAACCTCTCCTTCCCCCTTGCTGGATCAAGAAGGAGGAGACGTCATCCGCTCCATACGTGTGTTGAACGCGGAGGTGCCGTCCGTTCGGCACTAGGTTCTCCGGTGATAGGATCACGACGAGAACGACTACTTCAACCCCATTCTTTTGAACGCTTCCGCTCGCGATCTACAAAGTGGTATGTAGATGCATCTCCCATGACTCATTGCTTAGATGAACTGATAGATTGATCTTGGTGAAACCGTAGGAAAAATTTTAATTTTCTGCAACGTTCCCCAACAGTGGCATCATGAGCTAGGTCTATGCGTAGTTCTCTATTGCACGAGTAGAACACAATTTTATTATGGGCGTAGATCTTGTCAACTTGCTTGCCGCTACTAGTCTTATCTTGCTTCAGCGGTATTGTGGGATGAAGCGGCCCGGACCAATCTTACACGTACGCTTACGTGAGACCGGTTCCACCGATTGACATGCACTAGTTGCATAAGGTGGCTGGCGGGTGTCTGTCTCTCCCACTTTAGTTGGAGCGGATTCTATGAAAAGGGTCCTTATGAAGGGTAAATAGAAGTTGACAAAATCACGTTGTGGTTATTCGTAGGTAAGAAAACGTTCTTGCTAGAACCCAATTGCAGCCACGTAAAAGATGCAACAACAATTAGAGGACGTCTAACTTGTTTTTGCAGCAGTTGTCATGTGATGTGATATGGCCAGAAGTTGTGATGAATGATGAATGATATATTGTGATGTATGAGATCATGTTCTTGTAATAGGAATCACGACTTGCATGTCGATGAGTATGACAACCGGTAGGATCCATAGGAGTTGTCTTTATTTTTTATATGACCTGCGTGTCATTGAAGAACGCCATCTAAATTACTTTACTTTATTGCTAAACGCGTTAGCCATAGAAGTGGAAGTAGTCGTTGGCGTGACAACTTCATGAAGACACAATGATGGAGATCATGATGATGGAGATCATGGTGTCATGCCGGTGACGAAGATTATCATGGAGCCCCGAAGATGGAGATCGAAGGAGCTATATGATATTGGCCATATCATGTCACTACTATATAATTGCATGTGATGTTTATTATGTTTATGCATCTTGTTTACTTAGAACAGCGGTAGTAAATAAGATGATCCCTTATAATAATTTCAAGAAAGTGTTCCCCCTAACTGTGCACCGTTGCTAAAGTTCGTCGTTTCGAAGCACCACGTGATGATCGGGTGTGATAGATCCTTACGTTCACATACAACGGGTGTAAGCCAGATTTACACATGCAGAACACTTAGGGTTAACTTGACGAGCCTAGCATGTACAGACATGGCCTCGGAACACAGAGACCGAAAGGTCGAACACGAGTCGTATGGAAGATACGATCAACATGGAGATGTTCACCGACGATGACTAGTCCGTCTCACGTGATGATCGGACACGGCCTAGTCGACTCGGATCGTGTAACACTTAGATGACTAGAGGGATGTCTAATCTGAGTGGGAGTTCATTATAATAATTTGATAAGATGAACTTAATTATCATGAACTTAGTCTAAAACCTTTGCAAATATGTCTTGTAGATCAAATGGCCACCGCTCATGTCAACATGAACTTCAACGCGTTCCTAGAGAAAACCAAGCTGAAAGATGATGGCAGCAACTATACGGACTGGGTCCGGAACCTAAGGATTATCCTCATAGCTGCCAGGAAACAATATGTCCTAGAAGGACCGCTAGGTGATGCACCCGTCCCAGAGAACCAAGACATTATGAATGCTTGGCAGTCTTGCGCTGATGATTACTCCCTCATTCAGTGCGGCATGCTTTACAGCTTAGAACCAGGGCTCCAAAAGCGTTTTGAGCAACACGGAGCATATGAGATGTTCGAGGAGCTGAAACTAGTTTTCCAAGCTCATGCCCGGGTCGAGAGATATGAAGTCTCCGACAAGTTCTGTAGTTGTAAGATGGAGGAAAATAGTTCTATCAGTGAGCATATACTCAAAATGTCTGGGTTGCACAACCGCCTGTCCCAGCTGGACATTAACCTCCCGGATGAGGCGGTCATTGACAGAATCCTTCAGTCGCTCCCACCAAGCTACAAGAGCTTTGTGATGAACTACAATATGCAGGGGATGGTGAAAACCATTCCTGAAGTATTTTCAATGCTGAAGTCAGCAGAGGTTGAAATCAAGAAAGAACATCAAGTGTTGATGGTCAATAAGACCACTAAGTTCAAGAAGGGCAAGGGTAAGAAGAACTTCAAGAAGGACGGCAAAGATGTTGCCGCGCCCGGTAAGCCAGTTGCCGGGAAGAAGTCAAAGAATGGACCCAAGCCTGAAACTGAGTGCTTTTATTGCAAGGGGAAGGGTCACTGGAAGCGGAACTGCCCCAAATACTTAGCAGACAAGAAGGCCGGCAACACTAAAGGTATATTTGATATACATGTAATTGATGTGTACCTTACCAGTAGTCATAGTAACTCCTGGGTATTTGATACAGGTGCCGTGGCTCACATTTGTAACTCACAGCAGGAGCTGCGCAATAAGCGGAGATTGGCGAAGGACGAGGTGACGATGCGCGTCGGGAATGGTTCCAAGGTCGATGTGATCGCCGTCGGCACGCTACCTCTACATTTACCTACGGGATTAGTTTTAAACCTCAATAATTGTTATTTAGTGCCAAGTTTGAGCATGAACATTGTATCTGGATCTCGTTTAATACGAGATGGCTACTCATTTAAATCCGAGAATAATGGTTGTTCTATTTATATGAGAGATATGTTTTATGGTCATGCCCCGATGGTCAATGGTTTATTCTTAATGAATCTCGAACGTAATGTTACACATATTCATAGCATGAATACCAAAAGATGTAAAGTTGATAACGATAGTCCCACATACTTGTGGCACTGCCGCCTTGGTCACATTGGTGTCAAGCGCATGAAGAAGCTCCATGCTGATGGACTTTTAGAGTCTCTCGATTATGAATCATTTGACACATGCGAACCATGCCTCATGGGCGAAATGACCAAGACCCCGTTCTCCGGAACAATGGAGCGAGCAACCAACTTGTTGGAAATCATACATACCGATGTGTGCGGTCCAATGAGCGTTGAGGCTCGCGGAGGATATCGTTACGTTCTCACTCTCACTGATGACTTGAGTAGATATGGGTATGTCTACTTGATGAAACACAAGTCTGTGACCTTTGAAAAGTTCAAGGAATTTCAGAATGAAGTAGAAAATCAACGTGACCGAAAGATAAAATTCTTACGATCGGATCGTGGAGGAGAATATTTAAGTCACGAATTTGGTACACACTTAAGAAAATGTGAAATCGTTTCACAACTCACGCCGCCTGGAACACCTCAGCGTAACGGTGTGTTCGAACGTCGTAATCGCACTCTATTGGATATGGTGCGATCTATGATGTCTCTTACCGATTTACCGCTATCATTTTGGGGATACGCTCTAGAGACAGCTACATTCACTTTAAATAGGGCACCGTCTAAATCCGTTGAGACGACACCGTATGAATTATGGTTTGGGAATAAACCTAAGCTGTCGTTTCTAAAAGTTTGGGGATGCGATGCTTATGTCAAGAAACTTCAACCTGAAAAGCTCGAACTCAAGTCGGAAAAATGCGTCTTCATAGGATACCCTAAAGAAACCATTGGGTATACCTTCTACTTAAGATCCAAGGGCAAGATCTTTGTTGCCAAGAACGGATCCTTTCTGGAAAAAGAGTTTCTCTCGAAAGAAGTAAGTGGGAGGAAAGTAGAACTCGATGAAGTACTACCTCATGAACGGGATAGTAGTGCAGCTCAGGAAAATGTTCCTGTGATGCCTACACCAACTGAAGAGGAAAATAATGATGATGATCAAGGTACTTCGGATCAAGTTGCTATTGAACTTCGTAGGTCCACAAGGACACGTTCCGCACCAGAGTGGTATGGCAACCCTGTCCTGGAAATCATGTTGTTGGACAACGGTGAACCTTCGAACTATGAAGAAGCAATGGCGAGCCCAGATTCCAACAAATGGCTTGAAGCCATGAAATCCGAGATAGAATCCATGTATGAAAACAAAGTATGGACTTTGACAGACTTGCCCGATGAACGGCGAGCGATAGAAAACAAATGGATCTTTAAGAAGAAGACGGATGCGGATGGTAATATTACCGTCTATAAAGCTCGACTTGTCGCTAAGGGTTATCGACAAGTTCAAGGGATTGACTACGACGAGACATTCTCTCGCGTAGCGAAGCTGAAGTCCGTCCGAATCATGTTAGCAATTGCCGCATACTATGATTATGGGATATGGCAGATGGACGTCAAAACAGCATTCCTTAACGGACATCTTAAGGAAGAACTGTATATGATGTAGCCGGAAGGTTTTGTCGATCCTAAGAACACTAACAAAGTATGCAAGCTCCAGCGATCCATTTAGGGACAATTGCATTTTTACCCCTAGTTGGTACCTACACACGGGTTTTGCCCTTACTTTTCGAGCTTGCTCAGTTTTGCCCTTACTTTTTCCATCGAGATCCCTCAAATGCCCTTTGACCGTTTGACCAAAACTTTGAAAATTTGTAACTAATTCATACAAACTCAGAAAAATGCAAATAAGATATCAAAATGTTCAGATAAACATTACCTTCATGGGCATATCATTTGCATTCAGGAAAAAAGCATCGTTTAAACTACCCGAGGTAATTAATGCTATTAATATTATTAAAAATAAATAGGTATAAACAATATTTTTTTCGTGAATAAAAATTATAAGCAAATGTAGGCGATGTTTTCTGAACATCCTGATACCTTATTTACATTTTCCTGAGTACATATCAACTTGTTATGAAGTTTCCAAATAATGGTCAAAGTCGTTAGAACATTCATAACAAGTTGATACAAACTCAGAAAAATGCAAATAAGTTATCAGGATGTTCAGAAAACATCACCCACATTTGCATGTAATTTTTATTCATGAAAAAATATATTTTTTATACCTATTTATTTTTAATAATGTTAATAACATTAATTACCTCGGGTAGTTTAAACGATGCTTTTGTCCTGAATGCAAATGATATGCCCATAAAGGTAATGCTTATCTGAATATTTTAATATCTTATTTGCATTTTTCTGAGTTTGTATGAATTTGTTATGAATTTTCAAAGTTTTGGTCAAACGGTCAAAGGGCATTCGAGGGACCTCAATGGAAAAAGTAAGGGCAAAACTGAGCAAGCTCGAAAAGTAAGGGCAAAACCCGTGGTAGGAACCAACTAGGGGTAAAAATGCAATTGTCCCATCCATTTATGGGCTGGTGCAAGCATCTCGGAGTTGGAACATTCGCTTTGATGAGATGATCAAAGCGTTTGGATTTATGCAGACTTATGGAGAAGCCTGCGTTTACAAGAAAGTGAGTGGGAGCTCTGTAGCATTTCTCATATTATATGTAGATGACATACTTTTGATGGGAAATCATATAAAACTTTTGGACAGCATTAAGGCCTACTTGAATAAGTGTTTTTCAATGAAGGACCTTGGAGAAGCTGCTTATATATTAGGCATCAAGATCTATAGAGATAGATCGAGACGCCTCATAGGTCTTTCACAAAGCACATACCTTGATAAGATTTTGAAAAAGTTCAAAATGGATCAGTCCAAGAAGGGGTTCTTGCCTGTATTGCAAGGTGTGAGATTGAGCTCGGCTCAATGCCCGACCACGGCAAAAGATAAAGAAGAGATGAGTGTCATCCCCTATGCTTCAGCCATAGGATCTATTATGTATGCCATGCTGTGTACCAGACCTGATGTAAACCTTGCTGTAAGTTTGGTAGGAAGGTACCAAAGTAATCCCGGCAAGGAACACTAGACAGCGGTCAAGAATATCCTGAAGTACCTGAAAAGGACAAAGGACATGTTTCTCGTTTATGGAGGTGACGAAGAGCTCGTCGTAAAGGGTTATGTCGACGCTAGCTTCGACACATATCTGGATGACTCTAAGTCACAAACCGGATACGTGTATATGTTGAATGGTGGAGCAGTAAGCTGGTGCAGCTGCAAGCAGAGCATCGTGGTGGGATCTACATGTGAAGCAGAGTACATGGCAGCCTCGGAGGCAGCGCATGAAGCAATTTGGGTGAAGGAGTTCATCACCGACCTAGGAGTCATACCCAATGCGTCGGGGCCGATCAAACTCTTCTGTGACAACACTGGAGCTATTGCCCTTGCCAAGGAGCCCAGGTTTCACAAGAAGACCAGGCACATCAAGCGTCGCTTCAACTCCATCCGTGAAAATGTTCAAGATGGAGACATAGATATTTGCAAAGTACATACGGATCTGAATGTCGCAGATCCGTTGACTAAACCTCTCTCGCGAGCAAAACATGATCAACACCAGAACTCTATGGGTGTTCGATTCATCACAATGTAACTAGATTATTGACTCTAGTGCAAGTGGGAGACTGTTGGAAATATGCCCTAGAGGCAATAATAAAAGGGTTATTATTATATTTCTTTGTTCATGATAATTGTCTTTTATTCATGCTATAACTGTATTATCCGGAAATCGTAATACACGTGTGAATACACAGACCATAACATGTCCCTAGTGAGCCTCTAGTTGACTAGCTCGTTGGTCAACAGATAGTCATGGTTTCCTGACTATGTACATTAGATGTCATTGACAATGGGATCACATCATTAGGAGAATAATGTGATGGACAAGACCCAATCCTAAGCATAGCACAAGATCGTGTAGTTCGTTTTGCTAGAGCTTCTTCAATGTCAAGTATCTCTTCCTTAGACCATGAGATCGTGTAACTCCCGGATACCGTAAGAGTGCTTTGGGTGTAACAAACGTCACAACGTAACTGGGTGACTATAAAGATGCACTATAGGTATCTCCAAAAGTGTTTGTTGAGTTGACACGGATCGAGACTGGGATTTGTCACTCCGTATGACGGAGAGGTATCTCTGGGACCACTCGGTAATGCATCATCATAATGAGCTCAAAGTGACCAAATGTTTGGTCAGGGGATCATGCATTACGGTACAAGTAAAGTGACTTGCCGGTAACGAGACTGAACGAGGTATTGGGATACCGACGATCGAGTCTCGGGCATGTAACGTACCGATTGACAAAAGGAATTGTATACGGGGTTGTTCGAATCCTCGACATCGTGGTTCATCCGATGAGATCATCGAGGAGCATGTGGGAGCCAACATGGGTATCCAGATCCCGCTGTTGGTTATTGCCCGAGAGCCGTCTCGGTCATGTCTACGTGTCTCCCGAACCCGTAGGGTCTACACACTTAAGGTTCGGTGACGCTAGGGTTGTATGAATATGAGTATGCAGCATACCGAATGTTGTTCGGAGTCCCGGATGAGACCCCGGACGTCACGAGGAGTTCCGGAATGGTCCGGAGGTGAAGAATTATATATAGGAATTGATATTTCGGCCATCGGGAAAGTTTCGGGGTTGCCCGGTATTGTACCGGGACCACCGAAAGGGTCCCGGGGGTCCACCGGGTGGGGCCACCCATCCCGGAGGGCCCCAAGGGCTGAAGTGGGGAGGGGAACCAGCCCATAGTGGGCTGGTGCGCCCCCCTTGGCCCACCCCTTACGCCTAGGGTTGAAACCCTAGGGTGGGGGGGGGGGGGCGCCCCACTTGCCTTGGGGGTACTCCAACCCCTTGGCCGCCGCCCCCCTTGGGAGATTGGATCTCCCAGGGCCGGCACCTCCCCCCTGGGGGCCTATATAAAGGGAGGGGGGAGGGGGCAGCCGCACCCTGAAGTTCTGGCGCCTCCCTCCCCCTGCTACACCTCTTCCCCCTCCGTCACGTGCTTGGCGAAGCCCTGCCGGAGTGTTGCTGTTCCACCACCACCACGCCGTTGTGCTGCTGCTGGAGCCATCATCATCAACCTCTCCTTCCCCCTTGCTGGATCAAGGAGGAGACGTCATCCGCTTCGTACGTGTGTTGAACGCGGAGGTGCCGTCCGTTCGGCACTAGGATCTCCGGTGATAGGATCACGACGAGAACGACTACTTCAACCCCGTTCTTTTGAACGCTTCCGCTCGCGATCTACAAAGTGGTATGTAGATGCATCTCCCATGACTCGTTGCTTAGATGAACTCATAGATGGATCTTGGTGAAACCGTAGGAAAAATTTTAATTTTCTGCAACATTCCCCAACAGCTTAACCCCCACATGGTCAACACGGATCATGACGCATGTGTTGTGTGACCATGATAGCTATTTCCCTAGCAAGCTATATATATATATATATTCTCCACTAGTTCCATTCAGTATGTGGACATGAATTGAATCAATGACGCACCCTCCTGACCACTGAAGCTAAGAATAGGAGCAGAAGTTAGAGCGAGAAAGATGGTAATTAGCGAACAAAACATGTAACATTATATGCATTGAATATCAATTTTAGCATCAGTTAGCATCCACCCAGTAAAATGATCTGAATTAGATAAACTATTCCTATAGAGTTCACATATGGGTATCGCAAACTAATGGATATATAACACTTACTAGCAAGAAACAACATGGAACGATTTATCTCCACCTTCGCAAACTCTAAATTCTAATGGAATTTGTACACTTGATCATAAAATGGTGTTGTTTTTTCACATACTATTTTGACAGGCGGCTTATTTCCCCCACTCCTGATCCTCAGTGGATGATTTGATCCAATGGAAGCTAGCTGAACCACTAGATTGTAACTTGATGTACTCTACGTTTAGAAGAAGTAATGAGCTCTCTTGAGGATCTTGTTATTCCTTTCTGTATGAACCTTGTTCCAAAAATGTTAGATGATTCAGCATGTTGCATGGCTGACCCATATTGAACCGATGTGTATAGTGATTTCCGACAACTATGTGACTATATTTTATGGATTGTGGCTGATGATTCCTTTTTTCCTATATTTTTCCTTCCATGTATTTGTGTACAACCTACATAATTTGAAGGCTAAATTACTTACAGAACAACAAATTGTATTAATTTTCCTATAGGAAATGAAATGTACATCCGGTCTAGTTTTGTTGTTACAAAATCATTTTAGTCATGGGCTTATCACATTATCATATGTTCTAGTGTAGCTAATGTATGAAGTCCATGTGTACCAATTGTAACTGGAATATTCTTTTCCCTTCTTTTATATTTTCCTAAGTTTTAATTTATCCAAGCTCTTGTTGTTTTTATTTTTAAATCACAACTTCTGGTTGCTACCTATTTTTTGCTTCATATTATTCTTTTTTTATTATATCATTTAGTGATGTACAAATGCACAATTTGATAATGATATGACATACCAGCTTTCAGATGTTGGTAAGCAGAAGATTTCCATGCATCTGCTATAAATTAACAGTACATAGCAATAAGACAAAGCTAGTTACTATGTGGCCCCATTGTCATTGATTGTAGAATGGTTCCACATGCACCAGGGTATTCATTGCTTCCTCTCCCTAATGTTCTCTACAGAGTGGACTACAATCTATATATAGCGCAAAGTTGAAACACATTGTCCAACAATTCTTAGTTTTTACTTATTTGAGAATTTTGTACACGCGGAGAGTAAGCCGTGAAGAGGAAGAAAGAGAGACCTTAAGAGCGCTAGGAATGGGAACATGGAGAAAAACCAAACTTATTTGTTTTCACCCGTGTCGGAGGTGAAAATATTATGTTTGATATTTTTCTGATGCCTCCCATTCCTATGGTTCTTGAGCACTCCTTCCTCTTCATTTTGGCATGCGAACTAGCTTAGCATAGAATTATGGATATATGTGCATACACCTTACATAATTTGAGATACAGAAGGCAAGTCAGGAAGAGGAAAATAAGAGGGCCTTAGAGTAGTGGGAATGGGAACATGGAGGAAAGCCTAACTTGCTGTATTTTCACCTCTAGTGTTGGAGGTGAGAATTCAGTTTGGTGTTTCCTGATGCCTCCCATTCCTATTATTCTAAAGCACTCCTTCCTCTTCCTTTGCTGTCTTGCTTGGTTGCTTTAGTTTAGAAACCAAATACATGTGTGCACATATTCAACCTGAGATCTGAAAAGCGAGCTAAGAAGAGGGAGAAAGAGAGGTCCTTAGAGCACTGGGAATGATAACATAGAGGACAGCCTAACTTATTGGTTCTTCACCTCATGTGCTGAGGTGGAAATCCAGTTTGGTATTTCCTCATGCCTCTCATCCCTATTGTTCTTAAGCGTCCCTTCCTCTTCCTTTTTGCTTGCCATGTGGGGGCACTTAGGTGCCAAGGCTCCTTGCCTTTTCACCATTTGATTGCATTATGATGCGTGTTGTTATAATGGTATATGGGTTAATCCACCATAAATTGCTAATTTGGAAACAATTACATAATTTGAAAACAATTATAAAGCTAATCATAAATGGCTGCCATTAACCATGGCCTAGCAGGCCATGCATGGTAACTTTTCTTTAGCAATCATTAAAATACCATGCATGTCATCATTCCTTGTTGAGAGGAGAAGACTAGAAATTTAAGGCCTCCTTATAAACATCCATATTCTTGGGTATATGGACATTTGTTCCACACTAGTCAATGTGTACGTGCAATGCACGTTAATTTGGAAGTATATTAAGTGCATGCGGATATTAAGTAAGATATTATTTGCTTGTTACTATGTGATTAGCACTATATTTGGCATAAAATTAAGTACACGCTAAACGTGTCGAGCGCTCGACATTGAAGCAGTTTAGGTCGTTGGATTGACATAATTTGATGGCCGCAATTAATGAGATCTGCCCCTTTGCGTCTTTTTATATTGGTTAGATGTGTATGGTTTGAGATATGTAGCACGGTTGACTAGATGCGTATTTTTCTTTACGTAGCCATATTTTACTTTAGGTATATACTTTAACTGGATACCTACAAGATTTGAGGTATGTAGCACAGTTGGATGCGTACAACCTGTTACGTAGCGGGTATATACATAGCTATATATTACTTCAGGTATATACACATGGATGCAATATTTCACGTGTCCGGGTATATACGTAGCCATATTTTACTTTACCTAGGTATATACGTTGATTAGATACATAAAATATTTTTCCTACTCTTTTTTCACGTAGCCGTGTATATACGTGCGCACACATGTTGGGTATATATCCACTTGCGGTATTTTATTTATAGGTATACCATATGTTCCAATATGATAATAAGTACGTTGAAACTTGGGTATATCATTTTTAAGTTTACGTGTTAGTGGGTTATTTTTAGGTATACTATTTTATTTTGGCATTCGTTTGGGTATATACTAGGAGATTTATTAGGTGAGTATGTCGTGTAAAGTTTCATAGGTATAAACCTCCACAGTACGTAGGTACTGGAAAAAATTGAATTTTTGTTTGGAAAGTTTTGGGAGAAGGAGATCAATAAAGAAAATACACACTTGATTAGGCAATTTCAAGGTTGGCTACTTTTCAATTAAAGGGTCTATTTGGGCACATCTAGATGTGTCTTAGTTATTGCACATCTAAGTGACTCAATCAAACTAGAAAGAAAAAGAAAAAAAGACAAAAAAAAAATGCTTGCACGAATCTTAGCGTAAAATTAATGACATCGGACTTAGGGGGTGTTTATTTCCAGGGACTTTTTGGTGTAGGGACTAGAAAAAGTCCCTAGCAAACCAAACAGGGTGGGACTTTTTTGGGACTTTTTACTAAAAGTCCTTAGAAGCACCTCCTTAAGAGTCTTTTTCAAAAAGTCCCAGGGACTAGAAAAAGTCCTAGGGATAGAGAAACAAACACCACCTTAAATGTGCAATACTTATGCACTAATGAGTCTGACCGTGCCGAATCACTTAGGTGTCCCACGCAATTTACCTATATATAAATTCATATGATATGATATGTCCATCATAAGACACGAAGAGGAAAGGATGATGAGCTAAGAGGTGTGGGCATGAGCACATGATGGAAGGCTAAAGCCGCCTCTCCTTGTCTAACACTGGAGGAGGCTTTGGTTTGAGTTTCCCTGATGTCTTCCATGCCTATAGTTCTTGGCGCTCTTTCCTCTTACTTTTGAATCACAGAAAATAAAATATTTTATAGTTAACATGATTTAGCTGAAGTTCATACACCCTGCATATCTAGAGGGTTATTTTCCGTGTTTTAGCATGCCTTATTTCATAGAAAGATAAGATGACGACTTTCTAGCTGGTTTTTACTTATAATATAGTAAACAAACTATGCTCCTTAATCTTTTAAGCCCTCACAAATCACAATCAATTGAGGTCTTCAATTTAAAATTGGGTCAACTCATTTTGACTGGGTCAACGATTTCTCTAGGAGCTTTCTCATTCATTCTTTTAATTCACCATGCTCCTACAAATCTATCTATTAATACACCATGCAAACTAATTCTAAGGCCTCACTTTTAATCGAGGTCTTCAATTTGAAATTAGGTCATCTGATTTTGACAGGGTCAACAATTTCTCAAGGAGCTCTCTTATTTTTTATTTTTAGTTTCACAATGCTCCTTAAGTTTGGAGCTCTTCCATTCGATTCAGGTATTCAATTTTGGATTTTGTTTGTAGTTTTGACCGGGTCAAAACTTTTTTTAAATCAATCTACAACAATCGGCCTTACAAACATATCAATCCCGTGCACCCTCTCGCCACATAGAAAAAATAAACACCAACATACTTTAGCAACAATATAGTACATGTAGCCGCCGATGCAAAAAAAGTTCCAATTTAAATATGGGTTTGACCAAAACTCCACACTATATAAATAAAACGTAAACACACTCCATCGTTTCCTCCAGTCGCTAAACCGGATACTCTCTCAGTTCAATACAAGGTGTAGTAGTTTTTTTGACAAGTCAAATTTATTTAACTTTGACCAAGTTCAGTTGACACCATAATACTGAACAAATACAATATGAAAAATCATTTAGTGATGAATCTAATGATTTATTATGGATATTGATATATTTCTCTACCAATATGATCAAACTTAAAAATGTTAGACTTTTCAAAAAATAATGCACCTAACATTTTGAAATGGAGGGAGTAACAAAAATATGAAAACTCGACAACACGATATGGATTTGATATTGTTTGCCCCGATTCAAACCCGATCCATTGCCATCCTTACGCACTGCCACTTCTTTGGAACTACGACGCCACGCAGAGCAGCACCATCAAGCAGTGCGCGCGATAGCCTCGCCTCGCCTCTCGGTATCATAGCCTATCAGTCTAGCTAGCTGGCTCGCTCCTCTACTAATCTTTCTCTTCCGTTCGGGCCGGTACTGGTACGGTATCAATGTCGTGTTGGCCCATCTTATACTAGTATGGTTGGACCTGCTTTGCCGCGCAGCCATATTCATGAAGACAGTCTTTACCCGCCCATAGAAAAAATCCACGGGTTAAAAATTGTGTCCATGTCCAAACCCGATGGATATCCATACCCATTGGATATCCATTGGGTCCTCTCAAGACATATAAGTAAGACATATATAGCATATTGTTAACAGCTCTTCCATTCTTCACCTTCTGGCAGGCAAGGCTTCATTTATGGTAAATCGACATCCACAAACAACCTAATATCATTTAGTATTTTTTAAAAGATTAGAATGAGGAGTCATTTAACGAGGGTATAAAAATAAGGGAAGGGCCGCTAGAGTATGTTACGGTGGGTATTGAATTGTCAACTAATAAAAGTTACGGAAGGGGTTGTGCAATTTTTTTCCATATTTCAGATAGCAAAGTGTAAAATTATAGTGGGGCATGTTATTGTGGGGTAAGGATAGCAATTTTTTTCCCATTAAGTCATACTATCGGGTCGGGTTTGGGTATACTCATGGGTACACTATTATATCCATGCCCTACCCACGAGCAATCGGGTCGGGTTTGGGCGCCACCCATGGGCACAAAACCCTATTCCAACCCTATTCATTTGGGTTGGATATCCATGGGTATCCATGTCCACGAGTAAAATTTCCATCCTTAGTGGTGCGAGGGTGGGAGGTGGCAGTTCCATAAGAGGGGGCGGCTACGTGCGAAGGCGTGTGACCTCATCCCGTCCGGCCCCGTCCAATTGGGGCAAAACGGACAGACCACATGTCCCTACGCGCGATGGTCTGCACCAATCTTGTCCGTTTTGTGTCCGGACCGACCCATTTTGAGCATAAACATGCTGTGGGTGTCAAAACTCGCGGATCTCGGGTAGGGGGTCCTGAACTGTGCGTCTAAGGCTAATGGTAACAGGAGGCAGGGGACACGATGTTTACCCAGGTTCGGGCCCTCTCTATGGAGGTAATACCCTACTTCCTGCTTGATTGATCTTGATGATATGAGTATTACAAGAGTTGATCTACCACGAGATCGAGGAGGCTAACCCTAGAAGCTAGCCTATGATTATGATTGTTCTTGTCCTACGAACAAAACCCTCCGGTTTATATAGACACCGGAGGGGGTTAGGGTTACATCAGGTCGGTCATAGAGAAGGGAATCTACATATCCGAATCGCTAAGCTTGCCTTCCATGCAAAGGAGAGTCCCACCTGGACACTGGACAAAGTCTTCTATCTTGTATCTTCATAGTCCAACAGTCCGGCTAAAGTATATAGTCCGGCTGTCCGAGGACCCCTTAATCTAGGACACCCTCAGTAGCCCCCGAACCAGGCTTCAATGTCGATGAGTCCGGCGCGCAGATTGTCTTCGGCATTGCAAGGCGGGTTCCTCCAAATTCTTCCAAAGTACCTATTGTGACGAGAAGTGTCCGGCTTCCCATTTAATGTGGCATTCATCGACTTTTGTACCTTAATAATATCAGTCTCCACGTGTCGAGCGAATGCGAGAGGCTGGTGCATTTTTACACTTGCCACCCTAACCATGTAAATAAATCATCTATTAAAGAGATGGGGATCTTCAGATCCAAATCAAACCACCTTCCACAAGCGAGGAATCATCAGAGCGCGCCCGAAAAAACCACTCGAACATGGCCGGCCACCGCAGCTCTTCCTCCTGCCCTTCTAGCACCAAGCCAGGTGATTGCGAGAAGTGCACCGTATCCCATGGTCAACTGGTGAAGCTGCAGACCAAGGGGTTTCTCCCGCCTGCATACCTTGTACCCATTCAAGCCAGATTAGCCACCTATGACGGCGGGGAGCAAGCGGAGAGTTATCCCAAGCCATCCAGGGGGAGCGAGTGTGCCTTGTCCCTTACTTGCTGAGGGGCATCGATGTCCGATCCATCCATTCCTCCGCGGGCTCCTGGAGTAGTACGGCCTCCAGCTGCACAATTTTACCCCCGCCTCCATCCTGCATATCGCAGGTTATGTCGCCCTTTGCGAGTTATTTTTGGGTCGTGAAGCTAATTTTGAGCTATGGAGGAGGCTGTTCTGCCTCGTCCCCCGCAATCAGGAGGGATCAATATTCCAAGTGGGCGGAGCCGAAATATGACGCATCGCTGGGACCGGATACCTATCCGGCATCCCAAAGAAGACATCCGAAGACTGGCCTTCCGAGTGGTTTTATATAGAGGATGTATCTCTTCCTGACCCTATCCGAATGGGTCTTCCGGAGTTTGCAAATACTCCACTGGTGAATCGCCGCAACTGGCGTCCTAGGAGCCCCAAGGAGGAAGATAGCAGAGAGGTCTCTCAATTGATGAGCAAGATACGAACGCTTACGACATCCGGATTAACAATTATCGAGGTGATGGTCGTATAATGCGGGGGGTACAACCACTCCAGTACCGAGGGCGTCCCATGTGGCACTTCAATGGTGAAGACAACGCTACCCGCTGCGGTAGGAAAGGCCCGGACTCCACCAATGCTCTGGTAAAAATATTGTCCGAGTTATACAAAGGATAAGAAGAGGAGTTCGTCCGTGTTAAGCCACGGGACGGATTTTCCATGTACAACCCTCCCAGCTGGGTAAGTTGCTTTCCCTTACTCAACTCTATTCGTTCTCCCAGTCCTTTAACATAATTTTTTTACTCCGCCTATCCCTAACAGGAATGGCGGAAGTTTACCAAGGGGATAAACATCTCGGCCCCACAGCCAGAGGATCGCAACCGAGCCCTTGGCCCCAGATTCGAAGTAGATCCGGACATATTTGTGGAGCTTGTTGAGGGGGTGTTCTACCAGGCGAGCTATGATGGCACCGAAGTGGCCATCATTGCTGACTATCCTGGCCTGCTCCCAGTATCACATGTAAGTGAGTAGGAGACTTATTTCAAAAAGGGATTCCCTCCTTCCGTCTTACCCACAACACAATTCTTATGTTTATTAAAGGGAAGGCGGTCGACACGCCATGCCGAACCCGAGGCAACTCATCAACGAGGAGTGCCTACACCGGGTAGGCTTCCAAAAAGGAAGGCAAGCAGAAATGCGGCTGAACCATTATCAAAGGGGTATGTTTTTAAACGTGCTCCGCAATAGTCATCTTAAAGTATGACACTGTCCTTCGTGTCTTGGCAGGAAGAGCATCCGCCGGACTATATTCTGAAGGAAATATTCCCTAGAGGCAATAATAAAGTTATTATTTATTTCCTCATATCATGATAAATGTTTATTATTCATGCTAGAATTGTATTAACCGGAAACATGATACATGTGTGAATACATAGAAAAACATATAGTCACTAGTATGCCTCTACTTGACTAGCTCATTAATCAAAGATGGTTATGTTTCCTAACCATTGACATGTGTTGTCATTTCATTAATGGGATCACATCATTAGGAGAATGAGGTGATTGGCATGACCCATCCCGTTAGCTTAGCACTTGATCGTTTAGTATTCTGCTATTGCTTCCTTCATGACCTATACATGTTCCTGTAACTATGAGAATTGTGTAACTCCCGTTTATCGGAGGAACACTTTGGGTACTACCAAACGTCACAACGTAACTGGGTGATTATAAAGGAGTACTACAGGTGTCTCCGAAGGTACATGTTGAGTTAGCATAATTCGAGATTAGGTTTTGTCACTCCGATTTTCGGAGAGGTATCTCTGGGCCCTCTCGGCAATGCTCATCACCTAAGCCTTGCAAGCATGTAACTAATGAGTTAGTTATAAGATGAAGTATTACAGAACGAGTAAAGAGACTTGTCGATAACGAGATTGAACTAGGTATTGGATACCGACGATCGAATCTCGGACAAGTAACATACCGATGACAAAGGGAACAACGTATGTTGTTATGCGGTTTGACCGATAAAGATCTTCGTAGAATATGTAGGAACCAATATGGGAATCCAGGTCCCGCTATTGGTTATTGACCAGAGATGTGTCTCAGTCATGTCTACATCGTTCTCGAACCGTAGGGTCCGCACGCTTAAGGTTTCGATGACAATTATATTATGAGTTTATGTATTTTGATGTATCGAAGGTTGTTCGGAGTCCCGGATATGATTACGGACATGACGAGGAGTCTCGAAATGGTCGAGACATAAAGATTGATATATTGGACGGATATATTTGGACACCGGAAAGGTTCCGGAGAAGTTTGGAGCCCCGGGAGGTTACCGGAACCCCCCGGGAGGTATATGGGCCTTATTGGGCCCATGTAGGAGGAAGAGAGAAGGAGCAAGGGAGGGGGGCGCGCCCCCCCAAGCCCAATCCGAATTGGGGAGGGGGGCCGGCCCCCCCTTTCCTTTCTCCTTCCCCCTCTTCCTATTACTACTACTAGTACTACTTCCTAATACTAGTACTCTTTCCTTCCCCCTCCAAATAAGATAAGGAAAAGAGAGGGAAACCTACTTGGAGTAGGTTTCCCCCTCCTCATGGCGCGCCCCCCCTAGGGCCGGCCACCTCCTCCCTCCCTCCTTTATATACGGGGGTAGGGGGGCACCCTAGGACACACAAGTTGATCATTGATCGTTCCTTAGCCGTGTGCGGTGCCCCCCTCCACGATATTACACCTCGGTCATATTGTAGCGGTGCTTAGGCGAAGCCCTGCAACAGGAGAACATCAAGATCGTCACCACGCCGTCGTGCTGACGGAACTCCCCCTCGGCGCCTCTGCTGGATCGGAGATCGAGGGTGCGTCATCGAGCTGTACGCGTGTCAAGAACTCGGAGGTGCCGGAGTAACGGTACTTGGATCGGTTGAACCGGAGGACGTACGACTACTTCCTCTATGTTGCGTCAACGCTTCCGCTTCGGTCTACGAGGGTACGTAGACAACACTCTCCCCTCGTTGCTATATCATCACCATGATCTTGCGTGTGCGTAGGAAATTTTTTGAAATTACTACGTTCCCCAACAGTGGCATCCGAGCCTAGGTTTTATGCGTTGATGTTATATGCACGAGTAGAACACAAGTGAGTTGTGGACGATATAAGTCATACTGCCTACCAGCATGTCATACTTTGGTTCAGCGGTATTGTGAGATGAAGCGGCCCGGACCGACATTACGCGTACGCTTACGCGAGACTGGTTTCACCGTTACGAGCACTCGTGCTTAAAGGTGGCTGGCGGGTGTCTGTCTCTCTCACTTTAGTTGAACCGAGTGTGGCTACGCCCGGTCCTTGTGAAGGTTAAAACGGAGTCTATTTGACAAACTATCGTTGTGGTTTTGATGCGTAGGTGAGATTGGTTCTTGCTTAAGCCCGTAGCAGCCACGTAAAATTTGCAACAACAAAGTAGAGGACGTCTAACTTGTTTTTGCAGGGCATGTTGTGATGTGATATGGCCAAGACATGATGCTATATTTTATTGTATGAGATGATCATGTTTTGTAACCGAAGTTATCGGCAACTGGCAGGAGCCATATGGTTGTCGCTTTATTGTATGAAATGCAAACGCCCTGTAATTGCTTTACTTTATCACTAAGCGGTAGCGATAGTCGTAGAAGCAATAGATGGCGTAACGACAACGATGCTACGATGGAGATCAAGGTGTCACGCCGGTGACGATGGTGATCACGACGGTGCTTCGAAGATGGAGATCACAAGCACAAGATGATGATGGCCATATCATATCACTTATATTGATTGCATGTGATGTTTATCCTTTATGCATCTTATCTTGCTTTGATTGACGGTAGCATTTTAAGATGATCTCTCACTAATTATCAAGAAGTGTTCTCCCTGAGTATGCACCGTTGCGAAAGTTCTTCGTGCTGAGACACCACGTGATGATCGGGTGTGATAGGCTCTACGTTCAAATACAACGGGTGCAAAACAGTTGCACACGCGGAATACTCAGGTTATACTTGACGAGCCTAGCATATACAGATATGGCCTCGGAACACGGGGACCGAAAGGTCGAGCGTGAATCATATAGTAGATATGATCAACATAGAGATGTTCACCATTGAAACTACTCCATCTCACGTGATGATCGGACATGGTTTAGTTGATTTGGATCACGTAATCACTTAGATGACTAGAGAGATGTCTGTCTAAGTGGGAGTTCTTTAGTAATATGATTAATTGAACTTAAATTTATCATGAACTTAGTACCTGATAGTATTTTGCTTGTCTATGATTGTTTGTAGATAGATGGCTCGTGCTATTGTTCCGTTGAATTTTAATGCGTTCCTTGAGAAAGCAAAGTTGAAAGATGATGGTAGCAATTACAACGGACTGGGTCCGTAACCTGAGGATTATCCTCATTGCTGCACAGAAGAGTTACGTCCTGGAAGCACCGCTGGGTGCCAGGCCTGCTGCTGATGCAACTGACGATGTTAAGAACGTCTGGCAGAGCAAAGCTGATGACTACTCTATAGTTCAGTGTGCCATGCTTTACGGCTTAGAACCGGGTCTTCAACGACGTTTTGAACGTCATGGGGCATATGAGATGTTCCAGGAGTTGAAGTTAATATTTCAAGCAAATGCCCGGATTGAGAGATATGAAGTCTCCAATAAGTTCTACAGCTGCAAGATGGAGGAGAACAGTTCTGTCAGTGAGCATATACTCAAAATGTCTGGGTATAATAATCACTTGATTCAACTGGGAGTTAATCTTCCGGATGATAGCGTCATTGACAGAATTCTCCAATCACTGCCACCAAGCTACAAGAGCTTTGTGATGAACTATAATATGCAAGGGATGAACAAGACTATTCCCGAGCTCTTCGCGATGCTGAAAGCCGCGGAGGTAGAAATCAAAAAGGAGCATCAAGTGTTGATGGTCAACAAGACCACTGGTTTCAAGAAAAGGGGCAAAGGGAAGAAGAAGGGGAACTTCAAAAGGAACGGCAAACAAGTTGCTGCTCAAGTGAAGAAACCCAAGTCTGGACCTAAGCCTGAAACTGAGTGCTTCTACTGCAAGCAGACTGGACACTGGAAGCGGAACTGCCCCAAGTATTTGGCGGATAAGAAGGATGGCAAAGTGAACAAAGGTATATGTGATATACATGTTATTGATGTGTACCTTACTAATGCTCGCAGTAGCACCTGGGTATTTGATACTGGTTCTGTTGCTAACATTTGCAACTCGAAACAGGGACTACGGATTAAGCGAAGATTAGCTAAGGACGAGGTGACGATGCGCGTGGGAAATGGTTCCAAAGTCGATGTGATCGCGGTCGGCACGCTACCTCTACATCTACCATCGGGATTAGTTTTAGACCTGAATAATTGTTATTTGGTGCCTGCGTTGAGCATGAACATTATATCTGGATCTTGTTTGATGCGAGACGGTTATTCATTTAAATCAGAGAATAATGGTTGTTCTATTTATATGAGTAATATCTTTTATGGTCATGCACCCTTGAAGAGTGGTCTATTTTTATTAAATCTCGATAGTAGTGATACACATATTCATAATGTTGAAGCCAAAAGATGCAGAGTTGATAATGATAGTGCAACATATTTGTGGCACTGCCGTTTAGGTCATATCGGTGTAAAACGCATGAAGAAACTCCATACTGATGGACTTCTGGAATCACTTGATTATGAATCACTTGGTACTTGCGAACCGTGCCTCATGGGCAAGATGACCAAAACACCGTTCTCCGGATCTATGGAGAGAGCAACAGATTTGTTGGAAATCATACATACAGATGTATGTGGTCCGATGAATGTTGAGGCTCGTGGCGGATATCGTTATTTCCTCACCTTCACAGATGATTTGAGCAGATATGGGTATATCTACTTGATGAAGCACAAGTCTGAAACATTTGAAAAGTTCAAAGAATTTCAGAGTGAAGTAGAAAATCATCGTAACAAGAAAATAAAGTTTCTACGATCTGATCGTGGAGGAGAATATTTGAGTTACGAGTTTGGTTTACATTTGAAACAATGTGGAATAGTTTCGCAACTCACGCCACCTGGAACACCACAGCGAAATGGTGTGTCCGAACGTCGTAATCGTACTTTACTTGATATGGTGCGATCTATGATGTCTCTTACCGATTTACCGCTATCGTTTTGGGGTTATGCTTTAGAGACGGCCGCATTCACGTTAAATAGGGCACCATCAAAATCCGTTGAGACGACGCCTTATGAACTGTGGTTTGGCAAGAAACCAAAGTTGTCGTTTCTCAAAGTTTGGGGCTGCGATGCTTATGTGAAGAAACTTCAACCAGATAAGCTCGAACCCAAATCGGAGAAATGTGTCTTCATAGGATACCCAAAGGAGACAATTGGGTACACCTTCTATCACAGATCTGAAGGCAAGATTTTCGTTGCTAAAATCGGATCCTTTCTAGAGAAGGAGTTTCTCTCGAAAGAAGTGAGTGGGAGGAAAGTAGAACTTGATGAGATAACTGTATCTACTCCCTTATTGGAAAGTAGTTCATCACAAGAACCGGTTCCTGTGACAACTACACCAATTAGTGAGGAAGCTAATGATATTGATCATGAAACTTCAGATCAAGTTTCTACTGAACCTCGTAGGTCTACCAGAGTAAGATCCGCACCAGAGTGGTACGGAAATCCTATTCTGGAAGTCATGTTACTAGACCATGATGAACCTACGAACTATGAGGAAGCGATGATGAGCCCAGATTCCGCAAAATGGCTAGAGGCCATGAAATCTGAGATAGGATCCATGTATGAAAACAAAGTATGGACTTTGGTTGACTTGCCCGATGATCGGCAAGCCATTGAGAATAAATGGATCTTTAAGAAGAAGACTGACGCTGATGGTAATGTTACTGTCTACAAAGCTCGACTTGTTGCAAAAGGTTTTCGACAAGTTCAAGGGGTTGACTACGATGAGACTTTCTCACCCGTAGCGATGCTTAAGTCTGTCCGAATCATGTTGGCTATTGCTGCATTTCATGATTATGAAATTTGGCAAATGGATGTCAAGACTGCATTCTTGAATGGATTTCTAGAAGAAGAGTTGTATATGATGCAACCTGAAGGTTTTGTTGATCCAAAAAGTGCTGACAAAGTGTGCAAGCTCCAACGTTCCATTTATGGACTGGTGCAAGCATCTCGGAGTTGGAATAAACGTTTTGATAGTGTGATCAAAGCATATGGTTTTATACAGACTTTTGGAGAAGCCTGTATTTACAAGAAAGTGAGTGGGAGCTCTGTAGCATTTCTAGTTTTATATGTTGATGACATATTATTAATTGGAAATGATATAGAATTTCTGGATAGCATAAAGGGATACTTGAATAAAAGTTTTTCTATGAAAGACCTCGGTGAAGCTGCTTACATATTGGGCATCAAGATCTATAGAGATAGATCAAGACGCTTAATAGGACTTTCACAAAGTACATACCTTGACAAAATTTTGAAAAAGTTCAAAATGGATCAGGCAAAGAAAGGATTCTTGCCTGTGCTACAAGGTGTAAAGTTGAGTCAAACTCAATGCCCGACCACAGCAGAAGATAGAGAGAAAATGAAAGATGTTCCCTATGCTTCAGCCATAGGCTCTATCATGTATGCAATGCTGTGTACCAGACCTGACGTATGCTTAGCAATAAGCTTGGCAGGTAGGTACCAAAGTAATCCAGGAGTGGATCACTGGACAGCGGTCAAGAACATCCTGAAATACCTGAAAAGGACTAAGGATATGTTTCTCGTATATGGAGGTGACAAAGAGCTAGTCGTAAATGGTTACGTCGATGCAAGCTTTGACACTGATCCGGACGATTCTAAATCGCAGACCGGATACGTGTTTTTATTAAACGGTGGAGCTGTAAGTTGGTGCAGTTCTAAACAAAGCATCGTGGCGGGATCTACATGTGAAGCGGAGTACATAGCTGCTTCTGAAGCAGCAAATGAAGGAGTCTGGATGAAGGAGTTCATTTCCGATCTAGGTGTCATACCTAGTGCATCGGGACCAATGAAGATCTTCTGTGACAATACTGGTGCAATTGCCTTGGCAAAGGAATCCAGATTTCACAAGAGGACCAAGCACATCAAGAGACGCTTCAATTCCATTCGGGACCAAGTCCAAGTGGGAGACATAGAGATTTGCAAGATACATACGGATCTGAATGTTGCAGACCCGTTGACTAAGCCTCTCTCACGAGCAAAACATGATCAGCACCAAGACTCCATGGGTGTTAGAATCATTACTATGTAATCTAGATTATTGACTCTAGTGCAAGTGGGAGACTGAAGGAAATATGCCCTAGAGGCAATAATAAAGTTATTATTTATTTCCTCATATCATGATAAATGTTTATTATTCATGCTAGAATTGTATTAACCGGAAACATGATACATGTGTGAATACATAGACAAACATATAGTCACTAGTATGCCTCTACTTGACTAGCTCATTAATCAAAGATGGTTATGTTTCCTAACCATTGACATGTGTTGTCATTTGATTAATGGGATCACATCATTAGGAGAATGAGGTGATTGACATGACCCATCCCGTTAGCTTAGCACTTGATCGTTTAGTATTCTGCTATTGCTTCCTTCATGACTTATACATGTTCCTGTAACTAT
The DNA here is from genome assembly GCF_018294505.1 of Triticum aestivum. Classification (NCBI taxonomy): domain Eukaryota; kingdom Viridiplantae; phylum Streptophyta; class Magnoliopsida; order Poales; family Poaceae; genus Triticum; species Triticum aestivum. The sequence continues at coordinate 561,241,752 of NC_057795.1, read as the reverse complement.
GAGAATTGTGTAACTCCCGTTTACCGGAGGAACACTTTGGGTACTACCAAACGTCACAACGTAACTGGGTGATTATAAAGGAGTACTACAGGTGTCTCCGAAGGTACATGTTGAGTTAGCATAATTCGAGATTAGGTTTTGTCACTCCGATTGTCGGAGAGGTATCTCTGGGCCCTCTCGGCAATGCTCATCACCTAAGCCTTGCAAGCATGTAACTAATGAGTTAGTTATAAGATGAAGTATTACAGAACGAGTAAAGAGACTTGTCGATAACCAGATTGAACTAGGTATTGGATACCGACGATCGAATCTCGGACAAGTAACATACCGATGACAAAGGGAACAACGTATGTTGTTATGCGGTTTGACCGATAAAGATCTTCGTAGAATATGTAGGAACCAATATGGGCATCCAAGTCCCGCTATTGGTTATTGACCAGAGATGTGTCTCAGTCATGTCTACATCCTTCTCGAACCGTAGGGTCCGCACGCTTAAGGTTTCGATGACAGTTATATTATGAGTTTATGTATTTTGATGTACCGAAGGTTGTTCGGAGTCCCGGATATGATTACGGACATGACGAGGAGTCTCGAAATGGTCGAGACATAAAGATTGATATATTGGACAGATATATTTGGACACCGAAAAGGTTCCGGAGAAGTTTGGAGCCCCGGGAGGTTACCGGAACCCCCCGGGAGGTATATGGGCCTTATTGGGCCCATGTAGGAGGAAGAGAGAAGGAGCAAAGGAGGGGGGCGCACCCCCCAAGCCCAATCCGAATTGGGGAGGGGGGCCGGCCCCCCCTTGCCTTTCTCCTTCCCCCTCTTCCTATTACTACTACTAGTACTACTTCCTAATACTAGTACTCTTTCCTTCCCCCTCCAAATAAGATAAGGAAAAGAGAGGGAAACCTACTTGGAGTAGGTTTCCCCCTCCTCATGGCGCGCCCCCCCTAGGGCCGGCCACCTCCTCCCTCCCTCCTTTATATACGGGGGTAGGGGGGCACCCTAGGACACACAAGTTGATCATTGATCGTTCCTTAGCCGTGTGCGGTGCCCCCCTCCACGATATTACACCTCGGTCATATTGTAGCGGTGCTTAGGCGAAGCCCTGCAACAGGAGAACATCAAGATCGTCACCACGCCGTCGTGCTGACGGAACTCCCCCTCGGCGCCTCTGCTGGATCGGAGATCGAGGGTGCGTCATCGAGCTGTACGCGTGTCAAGAACTCGGAGGTGCCGGAGTAACGGTACTTGGATCGGTTGAACCGGAGGACGTACGACTACTTCCTCTATGTTGCGTCAACGCTTCCGCTTCGGTCTACGAGGGTACGTAGACAACACTCTCCCCTCGTTGCTATATCATCACCATGATCTTGCGTGTGCGTAGGAAATTTTTTGAAATTACTACGTTCCCCAACAGTGGCATCCGAGCCTAGGTTTTATGCGTTGATGTTATATGCACGAGTAGAACACAAGTGAGTTGTGGACGATATAAGTCATACTGCCTACCAGCATGTCATACTTTGGTTCAGTGGTATTGTGAGATGAAGCGGCCCGGACCGACATTACGCGTACACTTACGCGAGACTGGTTTCACCGTTATGAGCACTCGTGCTTAAAGGTGGCTGGCGGGTGTCTGTCTCTCTCACTTTAGTTGAACCGAGTGTGGCTACGCCCGGTCCTTGTGAAGGTTAAAACGGAGTCTATTTGACAAACTATCGTTGTGGTTTTGATGCGTAGGTGAGATTGGTTCTTGCTTAAGCCCGTAGCAGCCACGTAAAATTTGCAACAACAAAGTAGAGGACGTCTAACTTGTTTTTGCAGGGCATGTTGTGATGTGATATGGCCAAGACATGATGCTATATTTTATTGTATGAGATGATCATGTTTTGTAACCGAAGTTATCGGCAACTGGCAGGAGCCATATGGTTGTCGCTTTATTGTATGAAATGCAAACGCCCTGTAATTGCTTTACTTTATCACTAAGCGGTAGCGATAGTCGTAGAAGCAATAGATGGCGTAACGACAATGATGCTATGATGGAGATCAAGGTGTCGCGCCGGTGACGATGGTGATCACGACGGTGCTTCGAAGATGGAGATCACAAGCACAAGATGATGATGGCCATATCATATCACTTATATTGATTGCATGTGATGTTTATCCTTTATGCATCTTATCTTGCTTTGATTGACGGTAGCATTTTAAGATGATCTCTCACTAATTATCAAGAAGTGTTCTCCTTGAGTATGCACCATTGCGAAAGTTCTTCGTGCTGAGACACCACGTGATGATCGGGTGTGATAGGCTCTACGTTCAAATACAACGGGTGCAAAACAGTTGCACACGCGGAATACTCAGGTTATACTTGACGAGCCTAGCATATACAGATATGGCCTCGGAACACGGGGACCGAAAGGTCGAGCATGAATCATATAGTAGATATGATCAACATAGAGATGTTCACCATTGAAACTACTCCATCTCACGTGATGATCGGACATGGTTTAGTTGATTTGGATCACGTAATCACTTAGATGACTAGAGAGATGTCTGTCTAAGTGGGAGTTCTTTAGTAATATGATTAATTGAACTTAAATTTATCATGAACTTAGTACCTGATAGTATTTTGCTTGTCTATGATTGTTTGTAGATAGATGGCTCGTGCTATTGTTCTGTTGAATTTTAATGCGTTCCTTGAGAAAGCAAAGTTGAAAGATGATGGTAGCAATTACACGGACTGGGTCCGTAACCTGAGGATTATCCTCATTGCTGCACAGAAGAGTTACGTCCTGGAAGCACCGCTGGGTGCCAGGCCTGCTGCTGATGCAACTGACGATGTTAAGAACGTCTGGCAGAGCAAAGCTGATGACTACTCTACAGAACGAGTAAAGAGACTTGTCGATAACGAGATTGAACTAGGTATTGGATACCGACGATCGAATCTCGGACAAGTAACATACCGATGACAAAGGGAACAACGTATGTTGTTATGCGGTTTGACCGATAAAGATCTTCGTAGAATATGTAGGAACCAATATGGGAATCCAGGTCCCGCTATTGGTTATTGACCAGAGATGTGTCTCAGTCATGTCTACATCGTTCTCGAACCGTAGGGTCCGCACGCTTAAGGTTTCGATGACAGTTATATTATGAGTTTATGTATTTTGATGTACCGAAGGTTGTTCGGAGTCCCGGATATGATTACGGACATGACGAGGAGTCTCGAAATGGTCGAGACATAAAGATTGATATATTGGACGGATATATTTGGACACCGGAAAGGTTCCGGAGAAGTTTGGAGCCCCGGGAGGTTACCGGAACCCCTCGGGAGGTATATGGGCCTTATTGGGCCCATGTAGGAGGAAGAGAGAAGGAGCAAAGGAGGGGGGCGCGCCCCCCCAAGCCCAATCCGAATTGGGGAGGGGGGCCGGCCCCCCCTTTCCTTTCTCCTTCCCCCTCTTCCTATTACTACTACTAGTACTACTTCCTAATACTAGTACTCTTTCCTTCCCCCTCCAAATAAGATAAGGAAAAGAGAGGGAAACCTACTTGGAGTAGGTTTCCCCCTCCTCATGGCGCGCCCCCCCTAGGGCCGGCCACCTCCTCCCTCCCTCCTTTATATACGGGGGTAGGGGGGCACCCTAGGACACACAAGTTGATCATTGATCGTTCCTTAGCCGTGTGCGGTGCCCCCCTCCACGATATTACACCTCGGTCATATTGTAGCGGTGCTTAGGCGAAGCCCTGCAACAGGAGAACATCAAGATCGTCACCACGCCGTCGTGCTGACGGAACTCCCCCTCGGCGCCTCTGCTGGATCGGAGATCGAGGGTGTGTCATCGAGCTATACGCGTGTCAAGAACTCGGAGGTGCCGGAGTAACGGTACTTGGATCGGTTGAACCGGAGGACGTACGACTACTTCCTCTATGTTGCGTCAATGCTTCCGCTTCGATCTACGAGGGTACGTAGACAACACTCTCCCCTCGTTGCTATATCATCACCATGATCTTGCGTGTGCGTAGGAAATTTTTTGAAATTACTACATTCCCCAACATATTCGGGGGTCCTACTCGCCGCGCCTCCACCAGCCGGGATCCAGAGTCGGCCTCGAGGGCGGAGGTTAATACGGGAGTGACACCGGACAGCCCTCATATAGAGGATTCGGATAGACTATCTGCTACAAACTCCGAAGTAGAGAGCGCCATGAATCATCGGCGTTGGCGGGCCGCACTATGCGACCCTAGTTTCTCCGAAGAAGCTTTCAATGCCTTTAGCTCGGGTGATGCGTACATCCAGGCTGCTCGAGATGGGCTCGCTAGAGCTACATACCAGTATTTGAAAGATATACGGGTAAGTAAAATCTGATAAATTATGTATATCAGTATCCCCTGAGACTTGAAACAGTTGGTACAACTGATTTAAGGATCATTCTATGAACAGGTTCTGTCTGAGAAGAATAACCTGCTATCTCAAGAGCTGGAGAGGTGTCAAACCCAGCTAAGGGCAAAAACTGCCGAACTAGAGGGATCCAAAAAGGCCTCAACTGGTAATACTTTTCTCTATCGAAAAGATGTCATCACGTATACCAGCGGTTTTGACACATTGCCGATCTGATGACAGATTCCGTAGATAATCCCGGAGTGAATCCGGATATCCTACAAGAGGATGAACAGAGAGCTCAAAGGCATCAAGATGCTAGCGAGCGTATACTTACAAGGGTCAGGCAGGAGAAAAATGATCTCCCGGCTCAGCGTAGAATTAAAAGATGTTCGTGCTCAGCTAGCTGACTCCGTGAAGGAGAATAAAAGGCTTCAATGCGGCATTTTCAGTAAGTGCTCAAATGAACTATTATATATATATATATATATATATAGTTTGGTGAAGAAACAGTATAACATCGTTATGTCTGTAGGTATGCTAACTGGCCGTCCCGGAGAGCAGATGCCCGGATCCTCAGGTGATATGCTGCAAGAGCTGGCGCAGCTGCACGAGCAAGTTCGGCAGGTTATGCATGGTGTCGCCAAAGCCTTGTGGCCTTTCGTCTCCCTGCCAGGAGGCATGGGAGAGCTTGTACAGCTGCTTAAGGGAGCACGGCGGCGCTTCTGACTATGGAAGATATCCGCTTGTCGACAAGGTGCGAGAGAAGCTTGGGCGATGGTAAAGACGCGGTACACCAAGCTTGATCCGAATCATATGGCCCGGGTCGGACCTGTAGGGTCAGATGGGAACGATATTCCCGTTAGCCTGGTATATGACCAGGTAGAATTAGACGCAAAATATTCCCAGCAGGACTGTAGACTAGACCGCCTGTTGGAGGACATAGAAGAAGAAATGTCTTAGTCAAAGTGACTATGTACTTCGATGGACATATTTTGTCCCTAGCCGGATTGTAAATCATTTGTCATGGCGGACCTTTTCGCTTCGACCTCTTGACTCAATAGTCCGGAGTGTTTCAGAATACCCGCTCGGTTATAGAAACCGGGGTACACGTGGAAACCAAGCGTAGGGGTCATAGTTGCTTGAACAGACAAGTATCCAACTAGTTATGTTATATTACATGGGTAGTAAGAAACATCGTCCAGAGAGAATAGTTCCGTTAAGAGTTCCTTTCCCTGGGTACGCATGCATTAATGTGCATGTCCGAACTACGGTTGAAAGCGCAGTATATGAAAACATCTGGGGTTTCTATTATGAAAGGTAAAAGACATATTTAGTTCACCGACCGAATATTCCCTTAAGAACGCTAGCTTTCGGCTTCACCCAGTCCGAGGTACTCATCCATAGGACCCGGAAGTAGCAATCGCAGAGGTGCTCCCCTTATGCCCTAGCCGAATTAACGGGAACGTAGGGCATAAACACAAGAGCCAGGCAACCCAGCTTGGCCAAAACTTAAGTCATATCGATGCATATAATGGCGAAGAAAAGGTGCATACGGAAGAAAGACACGTATGCAATGGGCGCGAAGCCCAGAATATAATTAGTTTAAGCTTCTATATAAGAAGCCCTCAGGTATAACGAGCGCACATATCTTAAAGTTAGTGCATCACGAGTGTGTAATTGAGTCACACTATAGCTTTAGGACTAAAAAAATAGAAGGGAGAGTATACAAATTAAAAGTAAGTAAAAAGGAACAGAGGGAAGGAGACGAACAAAGAGTTCGACGCAGGCGTAGAATCTTCAGAGTCTGGCCGTGTTCCATGGGTTTGGCTCCAGTCGATTATCTGCTGCATCACGCAGGCAGTACACTCCTCCGGTGAGAACTTTATCAATGATGAAGGGACCCTCCCACTTGGGCTTGAGATTGTCCTTTTTCTTCTCCGGTAGGCGTAGAATGAGTTCGCCAATATTATAAGTTTTGGCCCGTACTTCTCTGCTTTGATACCTGCGAGCTTGTTGTTGATAGAATGCCGAACGGGCTTTTGCAACGTCGCGCTTCTCCTTCAAGGCCTCTAAATTGTCCTGCCGATCCAACTCGGCTCCTCTCTCTTCATACATGCGCACTCGAGGTGAGTCATGAATAATGCCGCAGGGCAAGATAGCCTTTGTGCCATACACCATGAAGAAGGGTGTATATCCAGTCGTGCGGTTCGGTGTGGTCCGCAGATCCCAAAGTACGGAGTCAAGCTCCTCGACCCAGTGCGTGTCCAATTCTTTTAAGGATCGCACTAGTCTGAGTTTAATGCCACTCATAATAAGACCGTTGGCACGTTCAACTTGACCATTTGTTTGGGGGTGATAGACAGAGGCGTAATCGAGCTTAATGCCCAAGTTGGCGCACCAAGTTTTCACCTCGTCGGTTGTAAAATTGGAGCCATTATCGGTGATGATGCTGTGGGGGACACCATAATGGTGTATGACGCCCGATATAAAGTCTATCACCGGTCCGGATTCGGCCGTTTTAACAGGTTTGGTTTCTATCCATTTGATGAATTTATCTACCATGACCAACAAATATGTTTTCTTATGGATTCCCCCTTTAAGAGGTACGACCATATCCAGCCCCCAGACAACAAAAGGCCAAGTTATGGGGATTGTTTGGAGAGCGGTAGGCGGCATATGGTTTTGGTTGGCGAAACGCTGACATCCGACGCAATGTTGGACGAGGTCCTGTGCGTCTGCCCAGGCTGTCGGCCAATAGAAACCTGTACGGATGGCCTTGCTTACAAGGGCCTGAGCTGCGGCGTGGTGGCCGCCGAGTCCGGCATGAATTTCTGCCAAGAGTTGTCGCCCTTCCTCTTTGAAGATACATCTTTGAAGTACTCCGGTAGTGCTTCTCTTATAGAGTTCTCCCTCATGGACTTTATAGGCTTTAGAGCGCCGAACTATGCAGCGTGCCTCATTTCGATCCTCGAGGAGTTCTTGCCTATTAAGGTAGGCTAAGAAGGGTTCGGTCCATGGGGCAACGACAACCATGATTAGATGGGCCGAGGGTGTTATTTCGATGGCGGAGCCCCCGACTATGTCAGTGTCTTCGGTATCTGGGGTTGTGTTCGGATCGAGGCTAGTATTGCCGGTCTCCCCTTGCCACACTACGGATGGCTTGAAAATCCTTTCCAGAAAGATGTTAGGTGGGACTGGGTCACGCTTAGCGCCAATGCGGGCGAGAACGTCCGCCGCTTGATTGTTTTCTCGAACCACATGATGGAATTCGAGCCCCTCGAATCGAGCTGACATTTTGAGGACGACATTACGATAAGCCGCCATTTTTGGTTCTTTGGCATCGAAGTCTCCATTTATTTGAGATATTGCGAGGTTTTAATCCCTACGCACTTCCAGGCGTTCGATACCCATGGATACGGCCATCCGAAGACCATGCAACAGAGCCTTTATTCGGCTGCATTGTTGGAGTCTGTATATATTATTTGGAGTACATATTGGACAGTATCTCCGGTGGGGGATGTTAGGACGACACCTGCTCCTAGACCTACAAGCATTTTAGAGTCATCGAAGTGCATGATCCAATTGGAGTATGCGTCGTACTCTTTAGGGAGTTCGGCCTCTGTCCATTCGGCGACAAAGTCGGCCAGTACTTGTGATTTAATGGCCCACCGTGGTTTATAGGTGATGTCGAATGGGAGGAGCTCGATGGCCCACTTAGCAATCCGGCCCGTCGCATCGCGGTTGTTTATTATGTTATTGAGTGGGACTACGGAGGCCACCGTGATTGAACACTCTTGAAAGTAGTGTCGTAGTTTTTAGGATGCCATGAAGACTGCGTATGCTATTTTTTGATAATGGGGGTACCGAGATTTGCATGGTGTGAGGACAGTGGATACGTATGATACGTCCATTTTCCATCATGCTTTTATATCAATATTTATTGCATTATGGGCTGTTATTACACATTATATCTCAATACTTATGGATATTCTATCTTATTTTACAAGGTTTACCAAGAAGAGGGGGAATGCGGGCAGCTGGAATTCTGGCTGGAAAAGGAGCAAACATTGGAAACCTATTCTGCACTGCTCCAAAAGTCCTAAAACTCCACGAAACAAATTTTTGGATTTATTAAGAATTATTGAGCGAAAGAAATACATCAGGGGCCACACCCTGGCCAAGAGGGTGGGGGGTGCTCCCACCCTTACTAGGCGTGCCCCTGTCTCCTGGGCCCCCTGGTGGGCTCCCGGTGTCCATCTTCTGCTATATGAAGGCTTTTACCCTAGAAAAAATCATGGGCAAGCTTACGGGACGAAACTCCGCCGCCACGAGGCGGAACCTTGGCGGAACCAATCTAGGGCTCTGGCGGAGCTGTTCTGCCGGGGACACTTCCCTCCGGGAGGGGGAAATCTTCACCAACGTCATCACCAATGATCCTCTCATCGGGAGGGGGTGAATCTCCATCAACATCTTCACCAGCACCATCTCCTCTCAAAACCCTAGTTCATCTCTTGTATCCAATCTTGTATCAAAACCACAAATTGGTACCTATGGGTTGCTAGTAGTGTTGATTACTCCTTGTAGTTGATGCTAATTGGTTTACTTGGTGGAAGATCATATGTTCAGATCCTTTATGCATATTATTACTCCTCTGATTATGAACATGAATATGCTTTGTGAGTAGTTACATTTGTTCCTGAGGACATGGGTGAAGTCTTGCTATTAGTAGTCATGTGAATTTGGTATTCGTTCGATATTTTGATGAGATGTATGTTTTCTTTTCCTCTAGTGGTGTTATGTGAACGTCGAATACATGACACTTCACCATTATTTGGGCCTAGAGGAAGGCATAGGGAAGTAATAAGTAGATGATGGGTTGCTAGAGTGACAGAAGCTTAAACTCTAGTTTATGTGTTGCTTCGTTAGGGACTGATTTGGATCCATATGTTTAATGATGTGGTTAGGTTTACCTTAATACTCCTTTGTAGTTGCGGACGCTTGCAATAGGGGTTAATCATAAGTGGGATGCTTGTCCAAGTAAGGGCAGTACCCAAGCACCGGTCCACCCACATATCAAATTATCAAAGTACCGAACGCGAATCATATGAACGTGATGAAAACTAGCTTGATGATAATCCCCATGTGTCCTCATGAGCTCCTTTCTCATTATTAGAAATTGTCCAGGCTTATCCTTTGCTACATAAAGGATTGGGCCACCTCGCTACACTTTATTTACTTTGTTTACTTGTTATTCATTACTATTTATCTTATCACAAAACTATCTATCACCTACAATTTCAGTGCTTGCAGAGAAAACCTTACTGACAACCGCTTATCATTTCCTTCTGCTCCTCGTTGGGTTCGACACTCTTACTTATCAAAAGGACTACAATAGATCCCCTACACTTGTGGGTCATCAAGACTCTTTTCTGGCGCCGTTGCCGGGGAATGTAGCGCTTTTGGTGAGTGGAACTTGGTAAGGAAACATTTATATAGTGTGCTGAAATTTTCTGTTACTTGTCACTATGGAAACTAATCCTTTGAGGGGCTTGTTCGGGGTATCTTCACCCCGACCAGAAGAGCAAAGAGTTGCTCCTCAACCTACTGAACTTTATGAAAACATTTACTTTGAGATTCCTTCGGGTATGATAGAGAAACTGCTAGCTAATCCATTTACAGGAGACGGAACATTGCATCCCGATTTACACCTTATCTTTGTGGATGAAGTTTATGGATTATTTAAGCTTGCAGGTATTCCCGATGATGTTGTCAAAAGGAAGGTCTTCCCTTTATCTTTAAAGGGGGATGCATTGACATGGTATAGGCTATGTGATGATACGAGATCTTGGAATTATAAACGATTGAAGTTGGAATTTCACCAGAAGTTCTATCCTATGCATCTTGTTCATTGTGATCGTAATTACATATATAATTTCTGGCCTCACGAAGGATAAAGCCTCGCTCAATCTTGGGGGAGGCTTAAGTCAATGTTATATTCATGCCCCAATAATGAGCTCTCCCAGGAAATGATTATTCAAAAATTTTATGCTCGACTTTCTCTTAATAATCGCAACCTGCTCGATACTTCCTGTGCTGGTTCTTATATGCTGAAGACTATTGATTTCAAATGGGACTTATTGGAAAGAATTAAATGCAACTTTGAAGATTGGGGTTCCGATGATGGTAAGGAGTCAGGTACGACACCTAAGTTCGATTGTGTTAAATCTTTTATGGGTACTGATGCTTTTCGTGGATTTAGCGCTAAGTATGGTCTCGACTCTGAGATAGTAGCTTCTTTCTGTGAATCTTTTGCTACTCACGTTGATCTCCCTAAAGAGAAGTGGTTTAAATATAATCCTCCTGTTGAAGTGAAAGTAGTTGCACCTATTACAGTTGAAGAAAAGACTATTACCTATAGCGATCCTATTGTTCCGACTACTTATGTTGAGAAACCCCCATTTCCTGTTAGGATAAAGGATCATGGTAAAACTTCAACTATTGTCCGTAAGAGTAATACTAGGACTTATACACCTCCTGAGCAAATCAATGTTGAACCTAGTATTGCTATGGTTAAAGATCTCTTACATGATGATTTAGATGGGCATGTTATTTATTTTTGTGATGAAACTGCTAATATTGCTAGACCAGATACTAAGATACATAGACCCGTCGTAGGCATGCCTGCTATTTCTGTTAAAATAGGAAATCATTGTTATCATGGTTTATGTGATATGGGTGCTAGTGCTAGTGCGATACCATATGATTTATATAAAGAAATTATGCACGATATTGCACTCGTTGAATTAGAAGACATCGATGTTACTATTAAGCTTGCTAATAGGGATACCATTAAACCAGTTGGGATTGTTAGAGATGTTGAAGTTTTGTGTGGGAAAGTTAAATACCCTGCTGATTTTCTTGTTCTTGCTTCCCCACAAGATGACTTCTGTCCAATTATTTTTGGTAGACCCTTCTTGCATATAGCTAGTGCTAAGATTGATTGTGAAAAAGATACTGTCACCATTGGCTTAGATGGTATGTCTCATGAGTTTAATTTTGCTAAGTTTCGTAGACAACCTCGTGATAGGGAACCACCTAGTAAGGATGAGATTATTGTTCTTGCTTCCATTTCTGTGCCTCCTACTGATCCGTTAGAACAATATTTGCTAGACCATTAAAATGATATGTTTATGAAGGAAAGAAGGGAAATAGATGAAGTGTTTCTTAAACAGGAACCTGTGCGGAAACATAATCTTCGCGTTGAAATTCTTGAGGATCCCCCTCCACCCAAGGGTGACCCCGTGTTTGAACTCAAACCTTTACCTGATAATCTTAAGTATGCTTATCTTCATGAAAAGAAAATATATCATGTTATTATTAGTGCTAACCTTTCAGAGCAAGAAGAAGAAAGATTATTGAAAACTCCGAAGAAGCACCGAGCTGCTATTGGATACACTCTAGATGATCTTAAGGGCATTAGTCCCACGTTATGCCAACACAAAATTAAATTGGAGGACGATGCCAAACCAGTTAGAGATCCTCAACGACGACTAAATCCCAAGATGAAAGAAGTGGTAAGAAAGGAGATACTAATGCTCCTTGAGGCAGGTATAATTTATCCCGTTGCTGATAGTGATTGGGTATGCCCTGTCCATTGTGTTCCTAAAAAGGGAGGTATTACCGTTGTTCCTAATGATAAAGATGAATTGATCCCGCAAAGAATTATTACAGGTTATAGGATGGTAACTGATTTTCATAAATTAAATAAGGCTACTAAGAAAGATCATTACCCTTTACCTTTTATTGATCAAATGCTAGAAAGACTATCCAAACACACACATTTTTTGCTTTCTAGATGGTTATTCTAGTTTCTCTCAAATACCTGTGTCAGCGGGAGATCAATCAAAAACTACTTTTACTTGCCCTTTCGGTACTTTTGCTTATATACGTATGCCTTTTGGTTTATGTAATGCACCTGCTACCTTTGAAAGATGCATAATGGCTATATTCTATGATTTTTGTGAAAATATTTGTGAGGTATTCATGGATGACTTCTCCGTTTATTGATCATCTTTTGATAATTGTTTGAGCAACCTTGATCAAGTTTTGCAGAGATGCCAAGACACTAGTCTCGTTCTGAATTGGGAAAAGTGTCACTTTATGGTTAATGAAGGCATTGTATTGGGGCATAAGATTTCCAAGAGAGGTATTGAAGTTGACAAAGCCAAAGCTGATGCTATTGAAAAGATGCCATGTTGTAACGCCCTAGATCTAACTTTCCATATTCGTAACTCCAACTCTTGCCTTTTCCGGAGATGCGATATGTTATTTCCTCCGTGGTTGGGTTTTGTCTTTTGTTTTGCATTGTGTTCATGTCATGCATCTCATCTCATACCATCATGCGCATTGCATCTGCATGTTTTCATAAAGCTTGCATCCGTTCGTAGTTGCCGCGTTCCCCCCTTGCCTTCGTTGACCAATCTGAGTCCAACCGTGTTTTGTTTCCCTCTTGTCAAACCACCTAACCTCTCTACAACCACCGACCCCCTCTTCCGTGCGTCCGAAAACTTCCCCGAACCCGACCCGGGCTTTCGTTACCGATGGGTTCAGATCATCCCCAAACATCTATAAAACATCATGATTTTATTTATTGGACTCCCTAGCATATTTATTCTCGTCCATCGAATTTCGATCGGATGATCCAAACTCCCCTCCTTTCCATATATAGTCCACCCCTAGTCCATTTTGGCAAACCCTAGAAATCCTCTCCTTTGTCCCCCTAGCCGCCGCCACCTACAGCCTCCTCCCACCTCGGGATCCATCTCCACCTAATCCAACCACCGCCTCCATTTCCGTGCCCGACAAACCTCCTCTGGCTGCAGCCCCGCGTCTCCACGCTCGTGCCCGAGCAGGAGCTCCTCCAGACGGAGCTCATCCACAGCAGGCCCCTTGCCTCCCTCGATCCACCTCGTCCCCGTGCCCGAGATCCACTCCTCCAACGCGCTCGGCCTCCACCATCTTCCTCACCTCTGTATCGACTTCGCCGTGCTCCCACCTTTGCCCGAGCACCTCCGGGATCTCGTCTGCCCCGCCATGGCCAACCCGACCCCAAGCTCCTGCTGCAGCCGCTTCTTCCCAGCTCTGCCCCTACTTCTCCGACTTCGTCCTCGACCGGGCAGCATCGACCGGCCCCGCCTCCAACGCCCGCAACTCTGGCCTCTCCTGGAGCACTCTTACGCGCAACCCTCGTTAGCCTTCGATCCCCAGCCCAACGCCAAGACCGCAGCTCCATGTTCCCATGGATGCCAAGCTCTCTTTCGAGGACCTCCTCAAGACTAGGAACGCCCTGACCGAGACCGACAAGTACCACTACACTGATTCGGCAAGTCCGACTACAAAGCAAAGACCATGCACCACTACTGTTCCTGTGGATTTTGGAAAGTACCCCTACGCACGGATACACCAAGGCCGACTACGCTCGATGATGCGACAAGTACCTCTACCAATGACTCGAACATCTATGAATCGTGTACCACTACTTCCACTACCGTCGCGAGAACGACTACTTCCACTACGGCCCGTGTGCCACTACTTCCTTCGTCGAACTCGACCCGCTCCGAAATGCACGCTTTGAAGGTATAACCGCCGAGACGTTGACCCATGGACGAATGTATGTTGTATGAGATGAACCGTATGTTTGCACCATGTCCGAATTGATCCTTGCACGTTCCTCCTCGTTTGCCATGTCGTCGACCCATGGGAACCAGTAAGCGGGATCACCCCACCATCTTTTGCATGTTCCACACATCCGCACACTGGCTCTTTTGCACCGATATCTCAATGAGTTATCGGATCATCGAAATGTTGCCGTGGCACCATTTTCGTTGTCGTTGCCGTGGCACCCCTTCCGTTCCACCATGGTGACAAATGCTTCATAACATGCTCATGTCAACATTTTCATAAAATTGCATAAAACTTGCATATGTCATCCGCATCATGATAACAACAATTAAAATGTTTAAAATTGTTGTTTGCGTTAAATTGCTAAATAACATATGGGGATTTTCTGAAATTGTTGTTTGTTGTTCCGGCCTCATTTAAACTTGCCTAGATAGGTAGTTTAATTATGCTCCACCTATTGCCATGTCTAACAACATTTAACATTGTTTGGTAACTTAAACGAGATTAAACTAAATATGTCAATGTGGTGTTTTGTCAATATGCAACTCGTTGCATATTGAGCTCCACTTAACTTGTAGTATTGTTTGTTGCACTTTGCCATGCCATGCCTTATTAAATCGGACATGCATCATACTTGTTTGTGCATCATGTCATGTTTATGCTTGTGCATTTACCATGTTGTTTGTTTCTTTCCGGTGTTGCTTCTTAGTTCCGGTAATGTTGCGATTGTGAGGATTCGTCTGACTACTCCCGTTCGTCTTTGTCATGGACTCGTTCTTCTTCCTTGTGGGATTTCAGGCAAGATGACCGTCACATTGGATCTCACTACTATCATTGCTATGCTAGTTGCTTCGTTCTATCGCTTTGCTGCGCTACCTATCGCTTGCCCTTCAAGCCTCCCAATTTGCCATGTCAGCCTCTAACCTTTGTCACCCTTCCTAGCAAACCGTTGCTTGGCTATGTTACTGCTTTTGCTCAGCCCCTCTTATAGCGTTTTTAGTTGCAGGGGAAGTTGAAGATTGCTCCATGGTGGACAGGATTATAGTTGGGATATCACAATATCTCTTATTTAATTAATGCATCTATATACTTGGTAAAGGGTGGAAGACTCGGCCTTATGCCTGGTGTTTTGTTCCACTCTTGCCGCCCTAGTTTCCGTCATACCGGTGTTATGTTCCTTGATTTTGCGTTCCTTATGCGGTTGGGTGATTTATGGGACCCCCTTGACAGTTCGCTTTAAAAAAAACTTGTCCAGCAAGGCCGGACCTTGGTTTTACCATTTGCCTCACCACCACCTATACCTTTCCCTTGGGTCGGCCAACCCGAGGGTCATCTTTATTTTAGCCCCCCCCCCCCCGGCCAGTGCTTCTCTAAGTGCTGGTCCGAACCGAGCCGCCTGCGGGGCCCCCTTGGGGAAACTCGAGGTCTGGTTTTACTCGTAGCCTATCTCATCCGGTGTTGCCCTGAGAACAAGATATGTGCAACTCCTATCGGGATGTCGGCGCATCGGGTGTTCTTGCTGGTTTTATTTTACCATTGTCGAAATGTCTTATAAACCGGGACTCCGAGACTGATCGGGTCTTCCTGGGAGAAGGAATATCCTTCATTGACCATGAGAGCTTGTGATGGGCTAAGTTGGGACACCCCTGCAGGGTATAAACTTTCGAGAGCCGTGCCCGCGGTTATGTGGCAGATGGGAATTTGTTAATGTCCGGTTGTAGATAACTTGACACCAGATCCATATTAAAACGCATCAACCGTGTGTGTAGCCATGATGGTCTCTTTTCGGCGGAGTCCGGGAAGTGAACACGGTTTTGGGTTATGTTTGACGTAAGTAGGAGTTCAGGATCACCTCTTGATCATTGCTAGCTTCACGACTGTTCCTTTTGCTCTCTTCTCGCTCTTATTTGCGTATGTTAGCCACCATATATGCTTAGTCGCTGCTGCAACCTCGCCACTTTACCCCTTCCTTACCCATTAAGCTTTGCTAGTCTTGATACCCATGGTAATGGGATTGCTGAGTCCTCGTGGCTCACAGATTACTACAACAGTTGCAGGTACAGGTTATGCGATGATCATGACGCGAGAGCGATGTTTGCTTGTTTTGGAGTTTTTCTTCTGCTTCTTCTTCGATCAGGGGATAGGTTCCAGGTCGGCAGCCTGGGCTAGCAGGGTGGATGTCGTTTGAGTTTCTGTTTGTGTTTCATCCGTAGTTCGGAGTTGATCTTGTGTATGATGTATTGTTGTATTCGTGTGGCATTGTATACCTCTTGTATGTACCCCCATCTATTATGTAATGTTGATGTAATGATATCCACCTTGCAAAAGCATTTCAATATGCGGTTCTATCCTTGGTGGGACCTTCGAGTCTCTTTAGGATAGTATCGAATATTGGGAGTGACACATGTCCCAGGGACATAAAAGGTATAAGAAGTTTCCTTGGTCATGCCGGTTTTTATAGGAGGTTCATTAAGGACTTTTCTAAGATCTCTAGGCCTCTGACTAATTTGTTGCAAAAAGATGTTCCTTTTGTCTTTGATGATGATTGTGTAGAAGCATTTGAAATACTTAAGAAAGCCTTGATCATTGCACCTGTTGTTCAGCCACCTGATTGGAATTTACCTTTTGAAATTATGTGTGATGCTAGTGATTATGCTGTAGGTGCTGTTCTAGGGCAAAGAGTTGATAAGAAATTGAATGTTATCCAGTATGCTAGTAAGACTCTTGATACTGCCCAAAGAAATTATGCTACTACTGAAAAAGAATTCTTAGCAGTTGTGTTTGCATGTGATAAGTTTAGACCTTATATTGTTGATTCCAAAGTTACTATTCACACTGATCATGCTGCTATTAAATATCTTATGGAAAAGAAAGACGCTAAGCCTAGACTCATTAGATGGGTTCTCCTGCTCCAAGAATTTGATTTGCATATTATTGATAGAAAGGGAGCTGAGAACCCCGTTGCAGACAACTTGTCTAGGTTAGAGAATGTTCTTGATGACCTACTGCCTATTGATGATAGCTTTCCTGATGAACAATTAGCGGTCATTAATGCTTCTCGTACTGCTCTCTTTGGTATGCTGATTATGCTAATTACATTGTTATCAAATTTATACCTCCTAGTTTCACATACCAGCAAAAGAAAAAGTTCTTTTCTGATTTAAAACATTACTTTTGGGATGACCCACACCTTTATAAAGAAGGAGTAGATGGTGTTATTAGACGTTGTGTGCCTGAGCATGAACAGGAACAGATCCTACGCAAGTGTCACTCTGAATCCTACGGAGGGCACCACGCTGGAGATAGAACTGCACACAAGCTACTACAATCTGGTTTTTATTGGCCTACTCTCTTCAAAGATGCTCGTAAGTTTGTCTTATCTTGTGATGAATGTCAAAGAATAGGTAACATTAGTAGACATCAAGAAATGCCTATGAATTATTCTCTTGTTATTGAACCGTTTGATGTTTGGGGCTTTGATTATATGGGACCTTTTCCTGCCTCTAATGGTTACACACATATTTTAGTTTCTGTTGATCACGTTACTAAGTGGGTAGAAGCTATTCCAACTAGTAGTGCTGATCATAACACTTCTATTAAAATGCTTAAAGAAGTTATTTTTCCGAGGTTTGGAGTCCCTAGATATCTTATGACTGATGGTGGTTCACATTTTATTCATGGTGCTTTCCGTAAGATGCTTGCTAAGTATGATGTTAATCATAGAATCGCATCTCCTTATCATCCGCAGTCTAGTGGTCAAGTAGAGTTGAGCAATAGAGAGCTCAAATTAATTTTGTAAAAGACTTTTAATAGATCTAGAAAGAATTGGTCCAAAAAACTTGATGATGCATTGTGGGCCTATAGAACTGCATATAAAAATCCTATGGGTATGTCTCCATATAAGATGGTTTATGGAAAAGCATGTCATTTACCTCTTGAACATGAACATAAAGCATATTGGGCTATTAAAGAGCTCAATTATGACTTCAAACTTGCCGGTGAGAAGAGGTTGCTTGATATTAGCTCACTTGATGAATGGAGAACCCAGGCCTATGAGAATGCCAAGCTATTCAAAGAAAAAGTTAAACACTGGCATGATAAAAGGATACAAAACCGTGAGTTTAACGTAGGTGATTATGTGTTATTATTCAACTCTCGTTTAAGATTTTTTGCAGGAAAACTTCTCTCTAAATGGGAAGGTCCCTACGTTATCGAGGAGGTCTATCGTTCGGGCACCATAAAAATCAACAACTTCGAAGGCACAAGTTTGAGGGTGGTAAACGGTCAAAGAATTAAACATTATATTTTAGGTAATCCTATTAATGTTGAAACTAATATTATTGAAACTGTAACCCCGGAGGAATACATAAGGGACACTTTCCAGAACGTTCCAGACTCTGAAAAGGAATAGGTATGTGGTACGGTAAGTAAACCGACTCCAAAACAACTCCAATGACAATTTCTATCAGTTTTGGAATATTTAAGAATTTTAGGAAGAAAGAAGTAGTCCGAAAGGGACACGAGGCCCCCACAAGAGTGGAGGGTGTGCCCACCCTTACTGGGCGCGCCCTCCCTATCTCGTGGGCACCTTGTGTGCCTCCCGGACTCCGTTTTCTTGCACATTACGTATTTTGGTTGGTAAAAATTCGTTATATAAACTCCTGAAGGTTTTGACCACCGTATGACGCAAATATCTTGTGTTTTTGTTTTGAGATGTTTCTGCTTCAGAGATAGAGCACCATGGCGTCACCCTCCCTCAACAATGAAGACAAGGATGCTTGGCTATTGAAGATAGAGCTGAAAAGAGAAGAACCAGAGGAGACCCACAAGGATGAAGGGATCTAGAAGGCCATGGAGGTCCAAGCTCCAGCAGTGGAAGAAGAAGACATCCCTCAACTTTTACCTAACCTCTTTAGACCAATAGAGATTGAAGCTTTCAAGATGATCAAGTTAGCTCGCATACAGAACAAGTATCTCAAACAGGAGAATATTCTGTTGAAGGATCATATCGCCGGACTCAAGGGCATTATCCGCAAGTTGGAGGAGCTTTTACGCTCAATGTGTGATTATCCACCGTCATCATCACCACCTTCATCACCTCCGAGGACATAATCACATGGGTATAGGCACTCCCCTTGGCAATCACCAAGCTTGGGGGAGGTGCCTCGGTATCGTATCACCATCACACTCCTACTTTTACCGTTTTATTTAGTTCGATCTTTTTAGTAGTATCTTGATCTAGTAGATTGACGTTTTAATATCAAGTAGTTTTGAGTTTTGCTTCGTGATCTCTTTTTGTAATCGAGTCCGTGAGCTATCTATAATAAAGATTAGTGTTGAGTCAAGGGCTTTGCTATGTTGCTATGATCTTGAGAAAGTAGAAAGAATTAAAGAGTTCATATTGATCTTATGGTTAGTGATAACTTCACATATAGAAAGTATGAGGCATGAAAATTGTTGAGAATTGATAAACGTAGTTTTGGTCATCGTTGCAAATAATAGGAAGTGATAAGGAAAGAGAGGTTCACATATAAATATACTATCTTGGACATATTTTATGATTGTGAGCACTCAGTAAGTATGACATGCTAAAAGAGTTGACGTTGGACAAGGAAGACAACGTAATGGTCTATGTTTTCTCACATCTTAGTTAAAGTATATTTCATTGACCTTCCAAACATGTTGAGCTTGCCTTTCCCCCTCATGCTAGCCAAATTCCTAGCACCAAGTAGAGATACTACTTGTGCTTCCAAATATCCTTAAACCCAGTTTTGCCATGAGAGTCCACAATATCTACCTATGGATTGAGTAAGATCCTTCAAGTAAGTTGTCATCAGTGCAAGCAATAAAAATTGCTCTCTAATTAAGCATGACTTATTAGTACGGAGAAAATAATCTTTATACAATTATGTTATGGACGCAATAAAAGCGACGAACTGCATAATAAAGGTCCATACACAAGTGGCAATATAAAGTGATGTTCTTTCGCACTTAGATTTTTTGTATCCAACCCTAAAAGCGCATGAAAACCTCTGCTTCCCTCTGCGAAGGGCCTATCTTTCACTTTATGTTTTTACTTTATACTTGAGTCAAGGTGATCTTCACCTTTCCCCATTTTTTATTTTTATCCTTTGGCAAGCTCCTCATGTTTGAAAGATCATGATATATATATATATATATATATATATATATATCCAATTGGATGTTCCTTGGCCTGGACTATTATTGTTGACATCACCTAAAGGTGAATACGTTGGGAAGCAACACAATAAGCCCCTATCTTTCTCAGTGTCCGGCTGAAACTCCATAACCACAAGTATTGCGTGAGTGTTAGCAATTGTAGAAGATTATATGATACTTGAGTATGTGGACTTGCTGAAAAGCTCTATTGTTGACTCTTTGTGATGTTACGATAAATTGCGATTGCTTCAATGACTGAGATTATAGTTTGTTAGTTCTCAATGAAGTTTTTGAACCATACTTGATATTGTGAATTGATTGTTACTTGAGCATAAGAAATCATATGATAAAATCTATATATGTTGCTGTTATAAGAATGATCATGATGCCCTCATGTCCGTATTTTATTTTTATCGACACCTCTATCTCTAAACATGTGGACATATTTTTCGATATCGGCTTCCGCTTGAGGACAAGCGAGGTCTAAGCTTGGGGGAGTTGATATGTCCATTTTGCATCATGCTTTTATATCAATATTTATTGCATTATGGGCTGTTATTACACATTATATCTCAATACTTATGGCTATTCTCTCTTATTTTACAAGGTTTACCATGAAGAGGGGGAATGCCGGCAGCTGGAATTCTGGCTGGAAAAGGAGCAAACATTGAAAACCTATTATGCACTGCTCCAAAAGTCCTGGAACTCCACAAAACATATTTTTGGATTTATTAAGAATTATTGAGTGAAAGAAATACATCAGGGGGCACACACCCTCGCCAGGAGGGTGGGGGCGCGCCCCTATCTCCTAGGCCCCTTGGTGGCCTCCCGGTGTCCATCTTCTACTATGTGAAGGCTTTTACCTTGGAAAAAATCGTGGGCAAGCTTACGGGACGAAACTCCACCGCCACGAGGCGAAACCTTGGGGAACCAATCCAGGGCTCTGGCGGAGCTGTTCTGCCGGGGACACTTCCCTCCGGGAGGGGGAAATAATCACCGACGTCATCACCAACGATCCTCTCATCAGGAGGGGGTCAATCTCCATCAACATCTTCACCAGCACCATCTCCTCTCAAAACCCTAGTTCATCTCTTGTATCCAATCTTGTATCAAAACCACAAATTGGTACCTGTGGGTTGCTAGTTGTGTTGATTACTCCTTGTAGTTGATGCTAATTGGTTTACTTGGTGGAAAATCATATGTTCAGATCCTTTATGCATATTATTACTCCTCTGATTATGAACATGAATATGCTTTGTGAGTAGTTACGTTTGTTCCTGAGGACATGGGTGAAGTCTTGCTATTAGTAGTCATGTGAATTTGGTATTCGTTCGATATTTTGATGAGATGTATGTTGTCTTTTCCTCTAGTGGTGTTATGTGAACATCGAATACATGACACTTCACCATTATTTGGGCCTAGAGGAAGGCATAGGGAAGTAATAAGTAGATGATGGGTTGCTAGAGTGACAGAAGCTTAAACTCTAGTTTATGTGTTGCTTCGTTAGGGGCTGATTTGGATCCATATGTTTAATGTTATGGTTAGGTTTACCTTAATACTCCTTTTATAGTTGCGGACACTTGCAGTAGGGGTTAATCATAAGTGGTATGCTTGTCCAAGTAAGGGCAGTACCCAAGCACCGGTCCACCCACATATCAAATTATCAAAGTACCGAACGCAAATCATATGAACGTGATGAAAACTAGCTTGACGATAGTTACCATGTGTCCTCGGGAGCTCCTTTCTCATTATTAGAAATTGTCCAGGCTTATCCTTTGCTACATAAAGGATTGGGCCACCTTGCTGCACTTTATTTACTTTGTTTACTTATTATTCGTTACTATTTATCTTATCATAAAACTATCTATCACCTACAATTTCAGTGCTTGCAGAGAAAACCTTAATGACAACCGCTTATCATTTCCTTCTGCTCCTCATTGGGTTCGACACTCTTAATTATCGAATGGACTACGATAGATCCCCTACACTTGTGGGTCATCAACGTAGTACACTGGCTTTTGAAGTGGGAACTTATGTCCGTCCTCCTCTCGTTCGACGACGAGCACTGCGCTCACAAGTTTGTGTGTTGCGGCTATGTATAGCAACATGGGTTCGCCTACGCTTGGTGCGGCCAGGATTGGGTTGCTCGATAAAAGAGATTTTATTTCTTCCAGTATGGCCATCACTGCGTCCGTCCACTCAAAGTGTTCGGTGCATTGAAGAAGGCGATAGAGTGGCATTGCCTTTTCTCCCAATCTAGAGATGAAGCGGCTTAAGGCTGCCATGCATCCAGTTAGTTTCTGAATTTGTTTAAGATCTGTTGGGGTAGCCAACTATGAAAAAGCTCGGATTTTGGCTGGGTTTGCTTCGATTCCTCTGTGGGAAACAATGAAGCCTAACAACTTTCCGACGGGGACGCCGAAAACACATTTTTCCGGATTGAGCTTGATGTCATATATTCGGAGGTTGTCGAATGTGAGCCTCCGATCGTCTATTAAAGACTCGACGTGTCTGGTCTTAATGACCACGTCCTCCACATATTCTTCAACTGTTTTGTCGATTTTCTTCTCCAGGCATGTTTGAATCATGCGTTGGTAGGTTGCCCCGGCGTTTTTAAGCCCAAAAGGCATAGTGTTGAAGCAAAAGGGGCCGTATGGGGTGATGAATGCCGTTGCGGCTTGATCCGACTCCGCCATATTGATTTGATGGTATCCAGAGTATGCATCGAGGAAACACAATGCGTCGTGTCCTGCGGTAGCATCGATGATATGATCATTGCGGGGGAGAGGGAAGGGATCCATCGGGCATGCCTTATTGAGATCTTTAAAATCGACACACAGGCGCGAGGATTTGTCCTTCTTTGGTACCATCACCAGGTTGGCTAGCCAATCCGGGTGTTTAATTTCTCTGATAAATCTGGCTTCGAGTAGCTTGGCCAGTTCCTCTCCCATGGATTGTCGTTTGGGTTCGGAAAAGCGTCTGAGTGTCTGCTTAACTGGTTTATATCCCTTCAATATGTTGAGGCTATGCTCGGCCAGCCCGCATGGGATTCTTGGCATATCTGAAGGGTGCCAGGCGAAGATGTCCCAATTCTCGCGTAGAAACGTTCGCAGTGCAGCGTCAATTGTGGGGTCTAGCTGTGACCCGATGGATGCTGTTTTTGTAGAGTCCGTTGGATTGACTTGGAATTTGACAATTTCGTCCGCTGGTTTAAAGGAGGTGGACTTGGATCGTTTATCGAGTATCACGTCATCCCTGTCCACTGTGGAGCGTAACACAGTTAGCTCTTCGGCCGCGAGGGCTTCGGACAATGCCTCTAGGGCCAGTTCGGCAGTTTTATTTTCGGCGCGGAGTGCTATGTCCGGATCACTAGCAAGGGTGATGATTCCATTGGGTCCGGGCATCTTGAGCTTCATGTACCCATAATGGGGTATAGCTTGGAAGCTCGCGGATGCGTCGCGCCCCAATAGGGCGTGGTATCCACTGCTAAAGGGGACCACTGGGAATGTTATTTCTTCGGACTTGTAATTATCCGGCGTGCCGAATACCACATCTAGTGTGATTTTTCCCGCACATCGTGCCTCCCGTCGATTCCTCGGAAGGTTGTGCTGCTTTGCTCAATGCGGCTCTTGTCTATTTCCATTTTGTTGAGGGTTTCCTCGTAAATGAGGTTTAATCCACTGCCGCCGTCCATGAGCACTTTGGTAAGCCAGAAGCCGTCCACAATTGGACTAAGGACTAAAGCGGCTGGTGCCCAGACTGTTCTGAATTGCGGTTCGTCACTGGCGTTAAAAGTTATGGCCGTGTCATTCCAAGGGTTTATTGCTGCAATTTGACAGACTTCGTCAATGCTCCGGAGTGTTCGCTTGCGCCTGTTATTCGAGGTGAAAGTCTCAAAGATTGTCAACAATGTATTGTTGTTTTCTGCGGGATGATGCTTTGCGGGATTGTTGATGAGGAGATCCTCGCCGCTCTTGGCAACCTGCCGAAGTATCCAACATGCTCTAAGGCTATGTGTTGGTATGGTATCCGGTGTGGCGTGAATTTTGCATGGCGTATTGAGCCATCCCTCCAATACAGTTCCGGGCCCTGTGGTGGGCTTCGGCTTCTTCATGATTGGATCGGGTGACCGATGAGGTACACCCTTTTTGTTCGGACGGGGGGTCTAGTGAGAGCCAGTGGGTCCCAAAAGGCTGCCTGGGTTTTCCAAGCGCTTTCCATTGTGCAGTACTTCTGTACTATGGCCGCCAAGTCAGCGAAGTGTGCTATGTTACGGTGTTTTATGGCGTCAAGAATTCCCTTATCTGTGCAATTTCTGCAAAAGAACGCGATTGCGTCTTCCCCGCGACAATCCTTAACCTTGTTCATTACAAGGAGGAATCTTGCCCAAAAGTGACATACTGTCTCTTGGGGTTGTTGTCTGATATGGGAAAGATCGCTTGTATCTGGGCGGGTGGGCGGATTTAGATCTGAATCCTGACCTAGTCTGGGACCCGGAGCTTGAAGGGCTTCCGAATTTAACAATCCGGCTTCCAGGATGTTACCCACTTTTCGGACCCACGGTCCGGTTCTAAGTCTTGGACTTAGGGCACGTCTTCCCGCGAACGGGTATCCAGCTTAGCGAGCTCGGTAATCCGGACATAGTCCGTCCTCAATATGGGAGGAGAGTTATCGCTTTGCTCCTCCACCACCGCTATCTGATGGGTGAGCAGAGGGGAATTAATCTCCCTCTGATCAGGTTTAAGCCCAATCTGGTCGTAGTCCGTAGCGAGTCCCAGGGCGGCAATGCAATCTAAGAGCTCGTTCAACAATGATAGCTCCGTCGGATCCATCTGCTCGGCAAGCTCCGAGATGACGCGGAGATGATTCTCGATGACCCGAGAGGTCATCGTGGGCTCTACAGCCGAGCGGGCAGTCATGATGAAACCGCCCAACCGGAGGGTTTGGCCCAAGGACAAGGCTCCCCCGGAGGTGATGTCGTCCTTGATGACAAGGCGAGCCATCAACCTTATCTTCGACGTCATAGTGGAACTCTCAATGAAAGCACCAA
The DNA here is from genome assembly GCF_018294505.1 of Triticum aestivum. Classification (NCBI taxonomy): domain Eukaryota; kingdom Viridiplantae; phylum Streptophyta; class Magnoliopsida; order Poales; family Poaceae; genus Triticum; species Triticum aestivum. The sequence goes on along the minus strand of NC_057795.1, from coordinate 561,216,454 downwards.
TGTCGGTGTCACAACCGGCGGATCTCGGGTAGGGGGTCCCGAACTGTGCGTCTAAGGCTAATGGTAACAGGAGGCGGGGGACACGATGTTTACCCAGCTTCGGCCCCTCTCTATGGAGGTAATACCCTAATTCCTGCTTGATTGATCTTGATGATATGAGTATTACAAGAGTTGATCTACCACGAGATCGAGGAGGCTAACCCTAGAAGCTAGCCTATGATTATGGTTGTTCTTGTCCTACGGACTAAACCCTCCGGTTTATATAGACACCGGAGGGGGTTAGGGTTACATCAAGTTGGTTACAGAGAAGGGAATCTACATATCCGAATCGCCAAGCTTGCCTTCCACGCAAAGGAGAGTCCCACCCGGACACGGGACGAAGTCTTCTATCTTGTATCTTCATAATCCAACAGTCCGGCTAAAGTATATAGTTCGGTTGTCCGAGGACCCCTTAATCCAGGACTCCCTCACATGCGCCTGGTTTGGGTCCAGGCGGACAGCAAACGGACGTGTCGCTCGTCCGCATCGGGGCCCCGTGGCAGGCGGCCACCTACCTTCCACCGCCCAACATAAATGTGCATGCGCAGTAGGCCCCACCTGTCATCTGCCCAGGCGCGCCATAGGCGTCCTTGGGAAGCCGTGGACCGGTTGCAGCCCATGCTCCCACTCCGGTCGCTGCTGCCTCCTCGAAACCCGACACCAAAACCCTAGCTCTTCCTTTCTCTTCCTCGAGATCGCCGGCCACCGACAGCCATGGTGTGGAGGAACACCCGCCGCAAGGGGGCGCACGACCACGAGGCTGGCTCGTCCTTTGGCAGTCGCCGCCTTGGCGTGAAAGCAGAGGCCACATCACCCCCAGGCACGCCCCAGAGGGCCTCCGTGCCGCCCGCATTCGCCATCGCCCCTACGGCCGTCGGCGAGCGTGACCGGCACTACATCCACGCGGATGTTTGTCGGCGTTATTGGGAGACGTGGACGCCGCTCCCTTGGAGCGACGTTCACCTCCCCAATGCATATGTCCATGGATCGGGTGTCGATGCCGCTGGTCCCGATGAGCGGCTGTGCCCGCTGCGAGGAGATCGAACACCGCCGCCGCCTCCTGCCAGACGACCTCTACTACGACCCTAGGTACGCAGCCGACTCCATCATCTGGGACACGTGGTTTCGGGACGAGCATGACATGCGACGTGCATCCTTCTTTGCCGGCACCTCATCGGGACCGCGGCGGCCACGTGAGTGCCGCACGCGTGCTCCGATCCCTCCCCACGTGCGCGGGGCGCACGCTGGTGCGCGGCGTCATGCCAACGCCGTCGCCGTTGCCTTCGCCCTCTCCGTCGCCACCACCACCTCCTTGCATGACAGAGGAGGAGGAGGCCCGGCTCCTTCAACGTGTCTTGGAAGACTCCATGAACACGCACGATGAGTGCCAATGGGAGGGTCTGGAGACCATGATTGCCCTCTCTGCGGCCGGCGACGTGGCCGTGCCGGAGGTGGAGATGAGGGAGGAGGTGAAGGAGAAGGTGTTGGAGGAGTAGCCCGTCTCTGTGTTCCGCCCGGGCCTGGTGGGCCAGGGGTGGAGCTGGTCGTGCACAGCCGCCGACATGGCCGACGCCGTGGGGGCCATGAACTGGTGCCCTACGCCACCACGGTCACCGGAGCGCGAGACGTCGCCACGAGGTGAGGTGGTGCAGGCGCCTCCCACCTTCCAGGAGCCTCCCGCCTTTCCAGGGACCGGCCCACCTCTGGACGCCGCCGGCCTACATCGACCTCACTGGCGACGACAATGACAACAGCGACGCCTGAGGAAACGGCGACGGGCACGACATCAACGGGCACGACAGGAGCACGCGGGCGGTGCTTTTCTTTTGTTCTTTTATGTTAATTATGTCTTTGCGAACTGTAGAACGGGGGTTCTAGGACCATGATGTTTAATTATGTCCTTATATTTTTATGTTTGTGTTTATTTTAATCTTTTCGGCATTTTTTTAGTTTTTACGATTTTTTAATCACGTTCACCATGGAAATGATTTGGGACGCGGTCGTGCGTTGGGCGCACACGGCAACGGCTTCAAGCGGACATGGGCGACCCCATTGCCGCCTCAAACGGACGAAAGTAGGCTAAAACGGACGTTTGTTTGGGGTCGTGCGCTGGAGTTGGCCTTACGTGCCAAACCAATGGCTACGGTGGCCGGAACACGAGCACAACACTGTCAGAGTCGGATGGTCACCGAGCCGCGGGTGATCAGCGTGGCCGTGTGGTCTGGGTTTCAGGTGCCGGTGTTACACTTGTGGCTGTGGCGCTCGTTCGGTGGCCTTGAGCATACTTTCTCAAGCATGGTCGATCTCTCGAGACGATTGAAATGCAGAATTTGTACAACAATTTAGCAGTACTGCAGTAGTATATATCATGAATGTAGTGCGGTTTTTTTTTCAAGGTAATACATATCTCATTCATATCATAAGTATTATAGTACAAGCCATGTAAACACTGACTGACAAGACCGAAAAGACAACAGAACGTTACCCTCTGCATAAAAGAACAACAACCAAGAAAGAAAATTATAATTAAGAAGACTCCCCTTAACTTGACACCATCGCGCGTCACATGCCTCCGGCGCCACCGCAATAGCCGCCAAAGGAAAAAATGATGGAACACCTCCTTACCCAAGCTCGACACGACTCCACCGCTGATATGCAGCTTTGCGGGTATCCAAGGTGGCTCATCAATGGAGAAGTCATTGCCGTTGAACGAATCGGACCAGGTCAACACCCCGGACATGCCATCAAACTTCAGATCTGACACCCCGCACGAGTAAGACTTCGGAAGAGGAATCCATACATGCTAGGCATGAACCACAGACCGAGCATACGATCGTCTACCATCTTTCAGATGTCGTCCATGCTGACCACAATCTGCATCCGCTCCTGGACTAACTCCCAAGCTCCATGTCGATGATGAAGCATACGTTATCGCAATGGCGGAGACCGAGGACACAGGTTCATCACGAGGATGTCACCACCGCCATGTGTCATCATTACTTGAATAGACTGGTTTTTAAATCCATCCCCAACCATACGACCAATGACCTCGTTGGGGAAAGATCTGAAGCTTCTTTATTCAGCACCGTCATCACCACCGCCGAAGCCAAGATGATAAACGATCCAAAAACCTAAGCTACTAGGAACTAACCTAAAACTACATGACCCACCCGTGTAGATCCAGTGACCCCCCTCACCACCGATGACCAAGGTCGTCGACGGTGGGGAGCCACCAAAGGAAAGTGTTAGAAGGGATAGAGATGAATTGGTGGAATAGTTGGATTTTTGTATTGCTTGAGCCTCATGGGCATATATATAGGAGTACAATGATAAACTTGGAGTACAAGACAAGCTAGAACAAATCCTAGTCTATCTCGTCTATCCTAATAATCAATATATTCAACATCTCGCCGCAGTCACAACGGTAGCGACGCAGACGATGAAACTGGAGAAGAATTCGAAGGCAAGCCGACGAACACCCCCCACAGTCGTAACGGTCGATGCATCTCGGAGTCGTGGCTGGAGTGGCACCCGACGAAGTTGCTCAAGTAAGGTGGTAGCCCTTTTGTGCCGTTTATCGTGGTAGCCGAGAGCGTAGGTGGTGAAGCCATGGTCGAGGTAGCCATGCGAAAAATGCGGTGGTCGATGTCGAGTCGGGGTAGCCGATGTTGATGAAGTCGCCGTGGGGCCGCAGGCGCAGGAGGCGCCGAGTTAGTCATGGGCGCAGTGGTGTCGAAGTAGTGGTGCGCCAGGAAGAAGACGGTGTTGACGAAGCGTCGCGTCGGGTGTGCCAATCCTGGGGACACATCGTAGACGAAGGCACACGTCGGTGTTGCCAGCACCGAGCATGCGTAGACGGATGAAGATGAAGTTGACGAAGCGCCGTACCAGGCTTGCCAGGTCCAGGGACACGTCGTGGACGAGGGCACGCATTGATGTTGCCAGAACCGGGATGCGTAGACGAGGGACTTGCATGAACTATACGCCATGTCAGAGAAGTCAAAGGGGCCAGCAGAGAAGAAAACTCGGCGACGGTTGTGGTGCCAATCGGCATGGGTCCTGATGTCACCAACGATGGTCGGAATAGACGAAGTGGTCAGGGTAGATGATGGCGACGTTGGCAACGGGCTAGTGCTGGACGAAGACGAAGGGGTGGACGGGCGGCTGCAGCGGCTACGTGGGTAGCAGCAGCGGCGGCCGAAGAAGAGTGATGACGGCTAGGTTAGGAGCGCGGACGGTGGCATTCCCACACCAAGGGAGATGGCGCGACACATACCACAGGAAGTCGATGCATGAGGGACGACGAAGTGGACCATGGGTTGCGGCGCTACGACCCGAAGGGGCGAGGCAGCGGCGGCAGGCGGGTCAGGGCGACGGCGGAAAGACCTCGGGGCGACTGCAGGGACGTCGGTGCTGCAACGCGAGGGCCCGAAGGGGCGGCGCAACAATGGAACCTGGGTCAGTGCAACCGCGGGAATGACTCAGAATGGCGTCACGCTCGCTACGGCCCGACACAACAGCGGGCGATGGTCGGTGCAGCCACGGGCCGGCTTGGAGCGGACGACCTTGGGGTGGTGGGGGACCGCGGGCCACGGCACTAAGGCCCGAAGGGGCGACACAGCAGTGACGCAGGTCGGTGCAGCCGGGTGAAGAACCACGGGGCGGCGGCGCTGCAGCCTGACGGGGCGATGCAGCGGCAGCTTGTTGCTCGATCAGTAGAGGGGCGCATTGAACTCGGGACGGTCTTCATGGGGCCTGCAGAGGCACGCGCAACCGACAGGCCAGGGCGGTCGCACGAGTAGATGAGGTGGATCACGGCGGCGGGCGGGTGATCAATCCAATCGTGCGTGAGGTTGGGGACGCCGCTTGGTGGAGGCGGGGTGGCGGTGGAGTCCGAGATGAAGTCGACGATGATGGGCGGCTTGGGATGACGTGCGGATGAGCACATCAGCACTGGCACCCGGGCCGCCAAAGCAACACCGGCGCCCGGGCAGCGAGGCCCGAGCGACCAACGGAGCAGCGGCATCCAAGCTCGAGACATCTGACGGGCCTGACGCACCCGACCCGATGCAACCGGTGATGAGGCCGGCGAAGCAACCCACAAGGCCACCGTGTAGACGTAGCGAAGGCGGGTGGCGTGGATCGATTAGCGGGCCGACGCGCGAGCGGCGGCTATGATTGGTCGCCGCATGGCGCGAGGCCGCTGGATGGAGGCGATGCAGGTGTCCCGGTCAGAGAGGGCGGAGACGGTCGGCATAGATCGACGAGCGGGCCGGCAGGTAGACGGCGGTCGTGAGGGATCACCTGTCACATGAGGTTGCCAGGTCGGTGAAGGAGCCGGCCTGTCGCGACGGTGTCGGAGTAGAGGCGCACGGGAGGCGACGCGGCGGCGGGCGACGCAAACTGATCAAGTATAGATCAGAAAACCAAAAACAAAACACCGATCAAGATGACCAGCAAAGAGAGAAAAAACCCCGGAGCAAGGGCTCAGGAAAAGACTCTCTAGGGCAGCCGGTCAACACGACCGGGGGACGAACCCTACGTGCGGGCGGCGCGGCCCCCGGCAGCGGTCACGGAGGCTGATCCCCCACGGGGCAGCGCGCGGGTTCGAAAGCGGCGGCAGCTAGGGTTTAGGATCGATTAGGCTGATACCATGTCCGAAGGGATAGATATGAATTGGTGGAATAGTTGGATTGTTGTATTGCTTGAGTCTCATGGGCATATATATAAAAGTATAATGATCAACTTGAAGTATAAGACAAGTCAGAACAAATGTTAGTCTATCTCGTCTTTCTTAATAAGCAATATACTCAAAAAAACGCGGCGAGAGGAACTCGCTGGCGCCGGCTAGGGTTTCTAGTCGCCCCTTGTGAGAAAAACGACTCTGCTCGTTTTCTTTGCGTCCCTGTAGTCTAGGTTTGGTGAGTTTAGTATTTGTGGAGTTGACGGTGGCTGAGTATTTTCTGCTACGGTACAACCCCATTAACATATTAACAAAGAAGATTTCTTCATACCCGTTTATAATAAAGGGTAGAATGGTTTTTTATAGAAATATGCCTCTCGCCTAAACGTATACGCCATACGCCGACTGGCCGGCCCAATGGTGACGGTTGTAAGGGGTGCGATCGTTCGCAGGATGTAAAAATTCATAAAAGAAGTGTGCATGCACTCGCTCGGGGGAGAATATCCCGTGCTACGGGGACACCACACATTAGGTGCTCCTGCGCGACCTCCCGCGTCGATCTGAGATCGAATGGACAACATCACGTGATGTGGACCAAAGTGTTACTTCATGAATGTTTGGAGGCTTTTCCGCAAAATATTAATGCAGGATTTGTCTTTTTTGTTTCTCAATTTGTATTTCAAAGTTTGATCTGAAACTTTTGGGGATTGCACATTCATGTGATGCAGCAACCTCGGCCGTTGATCTGAGATCGAATGGACAGCATCACGTGATGTGGACTAAAGTGTTATTTTGAGAATGTTTGGAGAGTTTTCCGCAAAACATTCATGCAGGATTTGTCTTTTTTATTTCTCAATGTGTATTTCAGATATTGATTTGAAGCTTTTGGGGATTGCACATTCATGTAATGGTAACATCCACAAAAATAATCCTAATTTTTTGAAACATTTAAATGTGCATTTGCAAAATTGGGAGCACCTAATGTGAGGTGCTCCCGTAGCACCAGATATTCACCCTCCTCCCCCCCCCCCCCGCCGTCCTGTTGTAGTTGAGAGTGAGTGACTCACCAGTTCAGCTGCCCAATATTTGTGAAAAATGAAGAGCATGCAATCTTAAGAGCTGGCAAAGCATCGAGGGACAAATGCAAGAAAGGTGGTATTAGTCCACCTGGCATCCTCAAGGAGAAATTTAGCAGGACCAAAAGTAAGAATGATGGTGCAAAAGGGAATGCACAAGTTGTTCCATGATGAATCAGATTTCTGGTCTGCAAGCAAGGGCTTGGTGGTGTACGTTGACATTATCGATTTGTTTCTTTCAAGTTGCAACGACTCAATGGGTTTTTCTTTGTGAGGTTGAGATCCATGTGTTGGGGAGTGGAATTAATATCATGTTGGGTGTGTTTGTCGGCGTGCCTATGTGGTCGTGTGTTTCCATGATTCGGGAGTAGTTGACATGCTTGTAGGTGTGTTCTTGTTCAATTGTCTTGAGCAAGTTTGTAACGGTTTTTGCGCAGTTTTCCGCAAATTAACTAGGCAGCTCTCTTCTTCTTAATTAATGAATGATGTAATATTTTTGCATTCGTTTCAAAAATAAAACTTAAGAACTACTCCTTCCGCCTGAGTTTATTGTGCCCGTCAACCAAACCACAGATACTCCCTCCGTGCAGATACATAGGGTGTGCAAAGAAGCGCAGCGTAATATAGGCTCGTGTAGATTGGTCGAGAGAAATAATCGAACGGGGAAAGAAGCCTATCATGGCGCCCTTTTCCCCCTCAAAAATGGATTAAAATCAGCAATAAATCCGTATTAATTAGGAGTGAGGGTTTGACTAGTAACTAATGCATTGAAGGAGTTGCCACGTGCATGATCTGCACGCATATCTCACGCCCAATTAGCGCCAATGTCCTTTGCATGCAGTGGTAGTTCGGTATTAAAAGCATGGTTAATAATACAACAACCACTCCGCTATACGAAGTTGACAGGGTATCTAGAGCCAACCTAATAGCCGATTTGTACAATACTTCCTCTATTCCGAAATACCCCCTTCATTTGAAAATACTTGTCATTAAAATGGATAAAAATGGGTGTATCTAGAACTAATATACATTTAGATACATCCGCTTTTATTCATTTTGATAACAAGTATTTCCGGACGGATGGAGTATAAGTCTTTTTAGAAATTTCAACAAGTGACTACATACGGAGCAAAATTAGTGAATCTATACTCTAAAATATGTCTACATACATCCGTATGTTGTAGTCCATTTAAAATGTCTAAAAAGACTTATATTTAGGAACGGAGGGAGTAGAAATTTTAGATATGTACTATTTTTAATAATAGTTGGCCCACCTTACAATTTCACAATTTTTCTTGAGTCCCGTGCTATAGCTGGCTCTTATTCTACACCCAGCCTTCCTTCTCTCTCCTCTTCTCTCTCTTCGAATAAGAAAATATACAATATTTTAGTCCTTATAGCCTACCTCATCCATCCATCCATCTATATAGGGTCTAATACGTTTTTCGAGGTTAACTTTGAATGTTAGAGCAATAATATATGACATGCAACTAACACAAAGCATACCGTCGAATTCGTATGTGAAAGGAGCTTACAATGATATAATTTTCACACTATATATCTCATGTACTGTTACTCTTGTCAATAGTCAAAGGCGGTCTTGAAAAATACATTAGGCCCTATATAGATGGAAAGAGGGAGTACTTATGTTACCCTATTGCATTTGCTCTAACTGCGGCAAGATAACGAGGCAGTGGGCTCGCTTACAAAGGAGGCGCGCGAACATTTGAAAATCCAACAATGTTTTGAACAACTTGAACACATTTTAAAAAAATCATCAAAAAAGCATGAACATTTTAAAAAAATTCTGAACAACAATTTTTAAAAGTATGAACATTTAAAAAAAATTAAGAGACATAATAATTCAAAATATTAAGAGCATTTTTTCGAGCAACATTTTGAACAAATTTAAAGAGATATGAGGAGCATGCAAACTTAAGAACTAACATTTTGAACACAACTTGAACACTTGTTTTTTTGGCTTCGTATGTGGCAAATGTCACTTTGTGATTTTCAGGCCAGCTTTTTCATGTTTTTAAAACCAGGTTTTGTTATGTTATATTTTGTTTCTGTTTTATTACTTTTTTTTGTTCACTTTTTAAATGTGCGAACTTTTCATAAATTTAAGAAATGTTTGTGTTTAGAAAAAAGTTCTTGTTGATTGATAATGACGAAATTTACAAAAAGCAGAAGCATCCAAAATTGTTGAGAAATGTCAAGAAATGGTTCGGACATAAAACAATATTCATATTTATTGGTATTGCAGAAAATTAAAAATAACATGAGCAGTCAAATTAGGGAAAACTACATGCTCATGGATGCACCCGTCAGGCCTACTATGACACACTTTTCTCAACTGGTGGTTTTCTGAGCTATGGATAAATGACTCCAACTTCTTGCAACAGCCTGGCACGGACATATGTGACAGCATGCCAGGTTTAAACGACTCTGAACATCGTCTGCACGTTGCAAAATGCCCGGCCATTTATTGGTCCTTTTTACCTACAAAACTCCAAAAAATACAAAACTTTTTCAAAAATCCAAACAACTTGACATGATACCTTGATTTTTTGGGGGCATTTGATGGATGTCGAAAAAGAGCGTGCTTTCGAACGACCCTTCTGGCCTTTACTCGAACACCCTCCATTGAACATGATTTATTTTTGGACATTTTTTGAAATGACCTCAACTTCTGCAAGCAGGTGGGCATGCCCATGGTTGGCATCCCTGCCTAGTTTGAACACATTCGCCACTTTATGCAAGTTGCAACCATTTATCAGCCTTTTTTAACTAAGAAAACTCTAGAAATGCAAAATTTGTCAAAAACGGAAACAATTTGGATGTTGTATTGGTCATACAAGCCAATGAAAAAAAATTAGGGTTATTTAAGGGATGTCATGAAAAAACATTTCCCCGGATGGTTTTACTTTTAGACATTTTTGGACACTCTACGTTTAACATGGTGTTATTTTTAGAGATTCATGAATTGATATCAACTTTTGGGTGGGCATGCACATGGTAGGCATCCATGCTAGGTTGAAGAAAAAAGCATTTAAAATCATAATTTAAACAGGTACATAAAACTGTTTTTCAATTTCGCAAAGCTTCTTTCAAAACGATGAACTTTTTTCAATTTTGTGAACGTTTTTGTCAAATTCGTAAACTATTTTTTTCAAATCAATGAACATTTTTTCCATTACATGAACTTTATTCAAATTCATGAACTTTTTTTTTCAAATTCTTGTACTATTTCATATCGATGAACTTTTATTTAATTTCATGAGCTATCTTCAAATTCGCGAACGTTTTCCCTCTTTGGAGCCTTATGTGTTGGGAAGATAAGTTGGCGCTCACGCACACGTTAGTGTGCCGCAGCCCAAGTATCTCGCTCCTTCACTTCACGTTGACCGCTTGTGATCGTTAACTTTCGTTTCCTCGCTATATTTTCTTGGGTTTCTCTTCTGCTGTTGTTTTGTTAACTGAAAAACCGTTATTGTTTTTCAAATTCAAAAAAAGTGCATGGATTAAATAAAAGTCCACAAGTTTATGAAAAATTCATCGATCTGGAAAAAAGTACAAAAAATTGACAAATTACTTCGCTTAATTGAAAAAAGTTCATGGATATAATTTTTTCTCGAATTTTACAAAAAAAATCAAGAATTTGGAAAATGTCGCAGAATTGAAGAAGTTCATCGGTGTGAAAAAAAGTACATGAATTTGATTAAAAAAATCTTTACGTATTTGGAATTTTTTTACTGATTGAAAAACAAGTTCAAAAATTTGAAGAAACATCCTGAAATTGAAAAAAGTTCATCAAGTTGAAAAAATATTTACGGATTTGGCAAAAAAGATTGCTAAATTGAAAAAAAGGTCATTGATTTTTTTCTAAATTCATGAATTCAATTTTTTAATGAACCTGAAAAAATGAAGTGAAATTAAAAAAGTTCATTGATCTAAAAACAATTCACAAGTTTGACCAAAAAATTCATGGATTTTAAAAAAGTTCATCGAAGTAACAAATAAGTTCACTAATTTGAAGAAAGCTTACAAAATTGAAAAAGTTTGTCGATATGAAAAACAGTTCATGAATCTGACAAAAAGTACTCAAATTTGAATTCATTGACTTTTAAAAATTTCATGAATTTGAAAATAAGTTCATGAATTTCAAAAAAGTCATCAATTTTTTTTGTGAAATTGGAAAACATCCATTCATTTGAAAAAAAATCGCGATTTGAAAAATGTTTACGAATTTAAGCAAGTGAAAAAGAAAATGGAAGAAGAAGAAGAAATAAAGAAAAACAATGAAGAATAGAACCAGAGAGTAAAAAGGCCAAAAAAATCAGAAAAAGAAGAAAGAATGGCACACTGACAAGATGCATAACAAGAAGAAATAAATGAAGTAACTAAACAGAACAAGTGAGTTGACTATTGTATGTGGAAGTAAAACAATTGGTTGGGAGTTCGAATCCTACTTCATGCCCATCTGTTTGTCTTATCAGTTTCATTGGAAAGTGAAATTGGCCATAAAAGTACAAAAGTGAGTCAAACAAACACTCAAATGTGCAAAAGCATTTTGCGCAGACATAGTTTTTCTCTGTGATGCGAAACACATCTTTATTGACCAAAAGGTCTACATATTACTCCCTCCGTCCGGAAATACTCGTCGGAGAAATGAATATATCTAGATGTATTTTAGTTCTAGATACATTCATTTTTATCCATTTCTTCGACAAGTATTTCCGGACAGAGGGAGTAGGAAATTTCGCTCAATTTGTTTAGGAAAATGGTGAAAGCCGAAGAACTGATACAAAGAGCATGGAGTCCCCCGCCTCTCACCATCAAATGGAAAGAAATAATAATGTCTTCAAACACACAGACAGACCCAACATTGCTACCACCGAAGGAGATTCCCCACTAGGAATAGCTTCCCACACAATGTTTTCCGGACGACATGTGAACGATGGTATGATCTCATGTTCCTTAGGGCATGCTTGGATCCAAGGGACTATTTTTAGTCTGACTAAAACTAGTCTTTTTTAGAGGCTAAAGTTCCAATCACCCCTGACTAAAGAGAGGCTAGAACTAGTCTTGAGACTAAAAAATTTTAGTCAGGGGAACCCTACTAAAATATGGATTAGTCCTCTCTCTCCTCATTTAACTCCCCTTCTTTAACACATGCGAGTTCTGAATTGGAGGGTTTGAAGGATAATAAATGCTCATTAACTCGATTTTAGTCTATTTAGTATTTGTATCCAAGCATGGGTGAGGCTTGCAAGTTTTAGTCCCATTACTTTTAGTCATGGAACTAAAACGTATTCAAGCATCCTCTTATTTACGGAGGAATTTAATCTAACGGTGATTAGCTAGTGTTGTGCATGCATCGACCGAAAAATCATCGGCTACCTAGCACTGCCCATTCCCACTCCTCTTCTGGCCGCCACCTCGGTTCGAACTGATAAAGAGGGACAGCCAATTTATATAACACTCATATTATGAATTTAGATCAGCCCAATCCGCAAAATGAGTCTTACATCAAAATAACACACAGAAAGTCCTTCAGGATGCGTGGGGGTGCAGATCGAAGGTCTCACGTTTTTGCACCGAGTACCTGTTAAAAAGCATTGGAGTACTGTACTTGCTGTTCGTACTCAGCCATGCCAATCGCTGTACACGTCGAACGACATGCGCGTCCAGGACTAGAGTAGCACGGTTGCAATTTCCCGCCTCATTCATGTCTCCCCTCCTCCGTGCATATAAGGCGAGCCACCGCACCGTTTAGCTCAGAGATCGGCAGCGAGAGGAGGCACTCCACATCTGCACAACGACTTAAGTGTAGCCAGAGCTAGACAGGAGACTGCCATGAGAGGCAACGAGGCGGGGCGACTCTGCGGGCTGCTGCTGGTGGTGCTCTGCGTGGCCGCGCACTTCCAGGGCGCGTCCTGCCGCGGCGGCGGAGGCCATGGAATTGGTGGGCACGGTGGGAGGGGTACTGGGGACGGCGGCCGATGGAGGGGTGGCGGCGTGGGTATGCCGTGGTCGCAACGACACAGCGCCGCCGCTGAACCGCGTGCAGGCGGTGGCGTCGACTGGAGGGTTTCCGGCTGCGCCACCATCGCGGCCGCGGCGCTCGTCAGGTGGCTCTGACCATACCTACTACCGCAAGCTAATCTCGAGAGACTTATTAGTGAACTGAAGTAGTACTAGCTACCTACTAGCAAGTTTTTCTGTATGAAATGTACTTGCAAGTTTGCAACTGAAGTTAGCAGTAGTAGGTCGATGGACTGAATCCAGGTTCGACGAGTGATTTCTGGTAGTAGATCACTGGATTTGCGCGGGTAAGTATACTATACCAGTTGTATAATTGACTTTTTAGCCAATTGCAACAGGCACGACCATTCTCCTAACCAAACCCGCTTCCAAACATCAGGTTGGTGTGGATCGATGCATAAAGCGAGAAGCTAGCAAAAGCTGGCCAACAAGATCACCGCGCCCCATGCTTTCTGCCGAAAACGGAAGGAAGAAAGATCACTGTCCCATTATAATTTCGGCAATGACCTCCTTTTTGTTTGGTGGAGTACCTCACGAATAAAGTACTCCCTCGGTAATTGTGATCTAAACCTCTTATATTTCTTTATGGAAGGAGTAGTACAAAAAACTTAAGCTGTTCCTCAAAAAAAAAAAAAAAAACACTTAAGCTCGGAATTCATTTTGGAAACGAAGGTAACCGTTGTATAGCTAAAATTTGTGAAATTAGAGTAGATGGTTGATCACAAGTACTCGCCTGCCTGCTAGGTGTAGATGACGCTACTTTATGATTTATTTTATTTCAAAAGTAAAGTGCATGAAATTTGAAGTGCAAGAGTAAAAACATCTATTCTATGACGAGACTCTACTTTGGCACTTTCAACCTCTCCCGTATATACGTTTCCTTGTTTCCTGTAGTTGGTTTCAGAAAAGCCACCCCTAGTTTAAAAGATGGCTGGTGGTGTATATACGTTTCCAGGCTGCTCAGAATCGCCTGGGATGGGGACTGGGAGCTTGCACAAAGAGGACCCGGGGCGGGAACATGAAAGCTCACTCCGGATGATGTTCCAAAAATCCTGTAATATCGAGACAAAAGTGCTGGTTGTCGCTTCCTTACGGGGATGTAGTTTTTCCTGAACGTTGTAGGTGGCGTTATAGCTGTCAGGTTTTAGATGGCTTTACCTTTTTTCTGGTCTGCTGCTTTGGTTAGGCCTGAGTGTGCTGTAAACCGTCGTTGGGACTTGCTTTGCCCCGTTTCTAATAAAAATGGGGTGGGGGGAAACCCCTTTTCATCAAAAAGTTTAAAAGATGGCAAAGGAGAGAATATCTTTTATAGATACAAAAGTACCTCCCGGGCCTCTCAATCCATCAAAACGATGTAATCTGCAGGAGCATATATACCTATCTTGTAGAAAATTGCAATAGGTACGAGCATTCTTTCCAGCTAAACCTGGCACACAGATCAGATCGGGGAATGTGTATCTAGTGGATTAATTGATGCAGAAGCTAGTGGTGTTGGCTCCACCGCCCCACGTCGAAGCAGCAATTTCTTTTTGTCAGTATTCCACTAGCAAAAGAACTTTGATGTGGAATTCGTTTCCCAAAGTGTAAATTTAACTTTCTGTCCTGTTTATTTAGCTTTTTTTTCCCACTTTGTACCTCGTTTAGCAGTTTTCTCTCTGTTTTGTGCTTGTTCGACAATTTGTGCCAAATCTAAATGTTAGCCTGCCCTTGTCTCGCCGATATGGTTGTTGACTGGACACCCCACCGAGCACATATATATTTCTCAAGGCACCGCCGTTGTAACTTCGAACCAACTTGCTAGCATGCACTGGTGGCAATTGCTGCATAACTACCACATCAGTTCAACAAGTGGTGCCAGTCAGATTCTGCACAAATGAACAAATGGAGTATAAAGGTAAAAATACGCTTCTAAATGGGTACAAAGTGGTCAGAACTTTTGAATAGGGTACTTTTGTTTACATTTTGACACTTATAGGGTGCAAAGTGAAATTTACTCTTTCCCAAACAGTAATGATCACATAGCCACGTGGTGACCTCTTTGGGCATGTGAAAGTTGGATTGTTGATGGTTGCTGCTAAGCTGCCCCAGTGTCCGAGCTCGTGTCATGGGTAGAGGACGAGTGGCTGCTACAGATGGAGAAGGTGAAGGAGCTTAAGGAGCACATGGCAACCAAGACCCAATTCACCGCCACCCCCTCAGACGAGTCCGCAATCGCCGCCATGCGACATGACACCGAGCTTCTCAAGGATCACCTCACCATCAAGGCCTCTAAAAAAGGGCACCCATGACCCATGATGCGGAGGCCTTTGGCGACAAGGGGGAGGATATCAGCATCATCTCCTCACATGAGGAGTAGCTAATTGATGTTGGTTTAGCCCTAATCTAAGTTAGTTAAGCACCAGTTCTAGATATTTTTATGCAATGTGTGTTTAATTGTACCCCTTTTTTTACGCCTAATTGTACACCTTTTTGATCTTTAATCACTATGCTAAGTACTATGTTATGTTCAATTATGCTCAAATCGTGTTGAATTTGTGTTTGAATGGCAATGGATGTGCAAAATTGAGTTTTGGGGAGTAATATTTAGAGGAATGACTAGGTGCTAAAAAATCGACACTTCAAATTTTGAGGACTTAAGTTTAGGGAGGTAGTAAAGGGAGTTAAAATAAAGGAAGGGTATTGATGCTTATGCTCTCAGTGGAGTAGATCGCTGGCTGTCTGAAAGTAGGTCTCCGTTACCTGGCCAATATGTACACAATTTTTTTGAAACGGATGCAAAAGATTTGCCTCATTGATTAATTAAGAAGAAGAGAATTGTCCAATTAATAAATAGAAAATCAGGCGAAAACTGATATATATAGACGACATGCGGACTACTCGCTAAGAAGGGAACTCCATGACTCCACGGTCAACCCGACAAACATACATAACGCGCAACAACTACGATCGCTCGCACTTCTACGCCACAAAGGAACCCCCAACGAATCCAAGGTTGAAGAGAACAGACACCACCAAATCCAGGTAGACGAGCCAATCATAGATGATGGTCGAATAGACTGAGTATTATCCATTAAGCAGCCACGGACGCCTTACCAAAGGCGCCACTAATCTTGCCTACGCTCCTGAGAGCCTTCGTCACCTTCTTGTTTTTCCCTGTAGAAGCCGCCTCCGCTAGGAGACAAGCAATCGCCTTGCCAGACCCAGGGTTGGCTACCTCCAAGCAGGCGAGCAAGCCGACAAGCTTTTTCATGAATACCACCTCATCAATGTATGCCAACATACCTTCACGGTCAAAGATGAGCGTCCGAATAGACTCCAATGCCTCAGAATTTGGTGCCAAAGCACCTACCTTATCAACCTCTGCACCAACAGATGCCACCTGGCCAACAACCACATGTGAGAGAGAAATAGCAGCATCCAAACCTCTACAGTCAACAAAGGAGAGCAGTTGACTAGGCTCCAACAACGGCAGTGAGGTCGCAGTTGGCATCGCCAAGCCCCTCAAAGAAACTCCATCTCCTTAGGAAGCACCATTGAAATAAGCGAAGTGGGCTTGAGGGAGTCCTGGATTAAGGGGTCCTCGGACAGCCAGACTATATACTTTGGTCGGACTGTTGGACTATGAAGATACAAGATTGAAGACTTCGTCCCCTGTCCGGATGGGAATCTCCTTTGCGTGGAAGGCAAGCTTGGCAATTCGGATATGTAGATCTCCTTCTCTGTAAACCGAGTCCGTGTAACCCTAGCCCCCTCCCGGTGTCTATATAAACCGGAGAGTTTAGTCCGTAGGACAACATACAATCATAATCATAGGCTAGCTTCTAGGGTTTAGCCTCTACGAACTCGTGGTAGATCAACTCTTGTAATACTTATATCATCAAGATCAATCAAGCAGGAAGTAGGGTATTACCTCATCGAGAGGGACCGAACCTGGGTAAACATCGTGTGCCCCGCCTCCTGTTACCATTAGCCTTAGACGCACAGTTCGGGACCCCCTACTAGAGATCCGTCGGTTTTGACACTAACATTGATGCTTCCATTGAGAGTTCCACTGTGTCGTCACAATAAGGTTTGATGGCTCTTTCAATCATCTTCAACGACGCGGTCTAGGGTGAGATTTTCTTCCCCGGACAGATCTTCGTATTCGGCGGCTTCGTACTGCGGGCCAATTCACTTGGCCATCTGGAGCAGATTGATAGCTACGCCCCTGGCCGTTAGGTCAGGTTTGGAAGCTTAAACTACACTGCCGACATCCGCGGAGACTTGATCACTGACGGATTCGAGCCCATGTCAGGTGTGTCGAACAGTCACGACGAGCATGACTTAGATCTGCCATCGGACGGTGTTCGGGAGATCGCGCCTGCGGCGGCCCCGGATTCAATCCAGAGAAGATCGTGCCATCCGAGGACAGGTGGATGGACCCCGCCAAAGAGGCCGCACACTCATCGGCGCTGGATCCGAACACAGACTTAATCTCTAAAGATATTTGTGTCATTGGACCCTCGAACTCGTCTCCGGCCATAGGATCCGAACCGCGTACGTCTGTGCCTATCGAATCTAATTGGGCACCGGTCATGGAGTTTACCTTCACGGACATCGTTCAGCAGTTGCCCTTGGGTGACGTGCTAAATTCATTAAGGTCTCTCTCTCTCTATCAGGGGACTCTTGGCCGAACTATGTCCGTCTGGAGTGGGAAGCGGAAGACGAAGAAATTCGTTCGCCACCCACCACCCACGTAATAGCCACTGTCGATGACTTAACCGACGTGCTTGACATCGACTCCGAAGACATCGATGGTATGGACGACGATGCGGGAGAAGAACAGCAACCACCGCCCACAGGGCGCTGTACAGTCACCTCATCATATGATATATATATGGTGGACACCCCCAAAGAAAGCAATGGCGATGAGGCAATAGAGGATAATCCCTTGGAAAAGCAATACAGGCACTAGCGTCATAGGCGCCGCTCTAAGCCCCGCCACAGCAAAAATAATGATACCGGCACAAGAGATGATAGCAATCCAGATGGTGCCGAAGACAAAAACAATCCTGCCTAGCCAGGCTTCGAACAGGCCGAGCAACAAGATGGACAAGCTAGCCCTAAGGAACAGGCAACAGATGGAGAATCAGAGGATGATAATTACATGCCTCTCTCGGAAGACGAAGTGAGCCTTGGCGACGAAGAATTCATCGTGCCTGAGGACCCCGTCGAGCAGGAGCATTTCAAGCGTCGGCTTATAGCCACTGCAAAAAGCCCGAAGAAGAAGCAGCAGCAGCTTCAAGCTGATCAAGATCTGCTAACTGATAGATGGACCGAGGTCCTGACAGCCGAGGAATACGGACTCGAGCGCGCAACCAAAAGTTACCCAAAGCGCAAGTTGCTACCTCAACTCGAGGAGGAGGCATTAAAGCCCACACTACCAGCGCTCGATGCGGCTGACCGGCCACCTCGTGGCCGGGACAAAGCGGCGTATCAGCCCAGACTTCAACCCGCACCCCGTCGCCAATCAAACAATAACACTAAGGCCCGGGGCTACACGAAGGACCTACAAGACGTATTGGAAAGCAAAGCAGGATAGTCAAGATCGATATACGGATCACGGGGGCGCACCACAATGCATGATGATGACCGTCTCGCCGGATACACTAAACAGAAGTCCGCCCGGGCCGAATACAGCAGACCAGACTCATTTGAACTGCGTCGTGATGTAGCCCGGCATAGAGGCGCCGCACACCCCCTATGCTTCAGTAATGAAGTGATGGATCATGAATTCCCGGAAGGGTTTAAACCCGTCAACATTGAATCATATGATGGTACAACAGACCCCGCGGTATGGATCGAAGATTTCCTTCTCCACATTCACATGGCCCGCGGCGATGATCTACATGCCATCAAGTACCTCCCACTAAAACTCAAAGGACCAGCTCGGCATTGGCTAAATAGCCTGCCGGCAAACTCCATTGGCAGTTGGGAGAACTTGGAAGACGCATTCCTTGACAACTTCCAGGGCACTTATGTGCGACCACCGGATGCTGATGACTTAAGTCATATAACCCAACAGCCCGGAGAGTTAGCCAGGAAATTCTGGACTAGGTTCCTAACTAAAAGGAACCAAATTGTCGACTGTCCGGATGCCGAAGCCTTAGCGGCCTTTAAGCACAACATCTGTGACGAATGGTTTGCCCAACACCTCGGCCAAGAGAAGCCGAAGTCCATGGCAGCCCTCACGACACTCATGACCCGCTTTTGCGCAGGCGAGGACAGATGGCTGGCTCGTAGCAACATCATACCAAGAAACTCTGACAATTCAGATGCCAGAGATAGCAACGGCAAGCCACGACGCATTAGACACAAGCGTCGCAACAATGGCGACAACGCCGAAGACACGGCAGTCAATGCCGGATTCAGTAGCTATAAGTCCGGTCAGTGGAAAAAGTCATTCAAAAGAAACAATCCGGGCACGTCCAGTTTGGACCACATACTTGATCGCTCGTGTCAAATTCACGGCACCCCCGATAAACCAGCCAACCACACCAATAGAGAATGTTGGGTGTTCAAACAGGCTGGCAAGTTGAATGCCAAAAACAAGGAAAATGAGCTGCATAGAGACAACGACGAAGAGACCCGGCCGCCGAACACAGGTGGACAGAAGAAATTCCCTCCCAAAGTGAAAACAGTGAACATGATATACGCAAACCATATTCCCAAGAGGGAACGGAAGCGCGCACTAAGGGACGTCTATGCGATGGAGCCAGTTGCCCCAAAGTTCAACCCATGGTCCTCTTGTCCGATCACTTTCGATCGTAGGGACCATCCTGCCAGTATACATCATGGCGGTTCGGCTGCATTGGTCCTTGACCCCATCATTGACGACTTCCATCTCACACGAGTCCTTATGGACGACGGCAGCAGCCTGAACCTGCTCTATCAGGATACAGTACGCAAAATGGGCATCAACCCCTCAAGGATCAAACCTACAAAACCACCTTTAAAGGTGTCATACCAGGTGTAGAGGCCTGTTGCACAGGCTCAATCACGCTGGAAGTGGTCTTCGGATCTCCGGACAACTTTCGAAGTTAGGAGTTAATCTTCGATATCGTCCCCTTCTGCAATGGCTATCATGCACTGCTCGGACGAACCACACTTGTCAGATTCAATGCGGTACCGCATTACGCATACTTAAAGCTCAAAATGTCTGGACCTCGCGGGGTTATAACAGTAAATGGAAACACAGAGCGCTCCCTCCGTACGGAGGAGCACACTGCGGCCCTCGCAGCAGAAGTACAAAGTAGCCTTCTTAGGCAGGCCGCCAATTTGGCGATAAAACCCCTGGACATCGTCAAGCGAGTCCGGAGTACCCTGCAACAGGATCGTCCGACACTTCCAGAGCTCTACTAGAAATTCGACCTCCGTCCTAGTCCCAGTCAAGCGGCGAAATTTGTGCCGCGCGTACATACTTATGCACTCAAAATACCATGGGCATAGGTGGAGGCACGACTATGCCACGGTTCACAATGCAGTTCGATCGCCCCAGGATCCGTGCATCTTTACACCTTTTTTCCTTTCAGGTCCCTATCTTCAGGAGGTTCTTCCGATAGCCCTACTATCGGACCCATAGCGGGACGGACACACCAAGGAGACAAGAAGCTTTGGCGTACAAGGGAATCCTCAGGTGGTCTCTGATAACGGTCGTTATACCTGTTTTACATACCCGCATGCAGCTCGCTCTTGGTCAGGCTGTGTCAAATAGTCCTATTGCGCTTATCGCACCACTTATACACATACGCCTTAGCGTATTATTCAAATAACAATGGAAGATAATGTATAACGTCAGCTTACTATTACATTTCTCTATGCTTTTCCTTTACCGTTTATTATTACAAATTGCACTCGTACACTTTGGGTACATTCAGTTCGCCAGGGGCTTCAGTGTACCCCATAACACGACAAGAAAAGTTCGAACACTTTCGACAGTGCGGCACCCCGAACTTATAACATTATATGCATCATCTCTGAATCATGTCTTGGGTCAATAGTTGGGTTTGCCCGGCCCCCATATTTTGGTACCTTACGTTCCGCTATATCGGCTAAGGTAGCACAGGGATAACTACTGCGATTGTGTCCCGATTCTTCCGGACGAGCATCTCAGTAGAGAAAGCCGAAAACTGACTGTCATGATGCGGCGAGAGCTAGTCACTGTTCGAGAGGTCTCAAATCCTTAAAGATTTTTTCCGCTTCAGGCGAGGAATCGGCCTTGTCCGATTTAGGCGTGCATAGTGCCCCAAGTTCAGCCTTCCGAATACTAGGGGCTTCGCCAAAGTTTAAAATTGTAGACTTCTATGGCTAAGTGAGAGTGACAAAGCTGTATAGTCTGATTGCCTTGTTCCTTGCACTAAACACCTCCTTAAAGGACCAAAAATTTGGATAAAGAGTGTTTAGATTTATCCAGAACACCCCAGTACTAGTTACATGGGGGCAGAAGCCGACGACTGGCCAACTCTCAAATTTTATAAATGGCCGCACAGAAGGTAATATTTTAAATCAACAAGCGTTATATAGCGCACATGAACTCGTTTTCATATTACAGGATCACATGAGTACATTTATTCAAACATTACATCCTTAGCACATTCATCCGCCACAAGGCGGGCACCCTTCAGGACACAATCATAATACTTTTCGGGGTGGCGATGCTCCTTGCCCTCCGGCGGCCCCTCTGTCAGCAGCTTCTCGGCATCCATCTTCACCCAGTGCACTTTCGCACGAGCGAAGGCTCTGCGCGCACCTTCAATGCAGACTGACCGCTTAATGGCTTCAAGCCACGGACACGCATTCACAAGCTGCTTTACCAGGCCAAAGTAGCTGCTGGGCAGGGGCTCGCCAGGCCACAACCGGACTATGAGATCCTTAATGGCTAGTTCTACTCCCTTGTGAAGTTCGACCAGTTGCTTCAGCTGGTCGCTCAAAGGCATCGGATGTTCGGCCCCAACATACTGGGACCAGAACAACTTCTCCGTCGAGCTCCCTTCTTCAGATCGATAGAACTCTACGGCATCAGAGATGCTGCGCGACAGATCTGCGAATGCTCCTGGAGAGCTCCGAATTCGGGTAAGTAAAAGGAAAGTCTCCTTCACATGCTTGCTTTGCATAATGAATGCCTTACCCGCCGCTATCTTCTTGGACGCCTGAATCTCCTGAAGGGCCTTCTGGGCTTCGGCCTTGGTGTCTTGTACGCTCTGGAGGGCCTTCGCAAGCTCGTACTCTTGCGTCTTGGAGTCACGCTCCAAGGACTCGAATTTTTTGACGAAGTCCTGGAGCTCTTGTTGGACCTCATTAACCCGAGCCTCCTATTTCTCGCGCTTGGTGCGCTCCTTGGCCGCCTTGTTTTCGGCCTCGGACAGCGCCTTCTTAAGGGCCGCCACTTCGGTCGTGGCCCCTATTAAAATTCATGATGCTTCTATTAGCATCAACGATTTTTCCTTTATATAACACATGGACGGGGTATCGCTTACCTTTGTTCTCCTCGAGCTGCCTCTTTACGAGGCCGAGCACTTCCTCGGCCCGCCCCAGGTTCTGCTTCAGTCCAGAGACCTCCGCAGTGAGGGCAGCGGCGGCCAGCAGCGACGCCTGCTTATTCACATAGACATAATATGATTAGACTCCTGGGGATGTTATTTGATCCTCTGTTCGGCCTTTCTTTCCGAACACCAAATAGAGCATCAGGGACTATTGTCTATACTGTGATACTTTCTCATAATTACTTACCTCAAAGCCTGTCAGGAGGCTGGCACAGGCTTCGGTCAATCCGCCTTTGGCGGACTGAACCTTCGCAAGGGAAGCGCCCTGAAGCGCTTCCAACAAGTTGTCCGATGCCTCTGGATGGACAAAGGTCATCGGCACAGGCGGCTCGCCCCTTAGCGAGGGGCTGCCTACCTGAATCCGGAACCACTGGAGGTTCCGACGTAGTATCCGGCTGGGGGCCAAACTTGCTACAGCCTCCCTCATCAGAATCCATGGGGGCCTCCCCCCATGTGCCTGGCATTGGGGATTTTGCCTTGGGGCGCCTCCAGAACTGTCTCCCCCTGGCCCGGTATCCTCTGAGACAACACCTCGGTGTCGTCCGCGGGCCGGGGGGTGGTGGCCGTCGGGAGCGAGTCACTGTTCAACGCCGATGCACTCGAAGACCCATCCGAGAAGGATAAGTCGATGCGGGCTTTGGACGGACTGCACGATCATATTCAGCATGATAAGAAGCAACAAAGCAAAACATGCCAGAAGTATTATGATATCCGGATACTTACGTCTTTGCTAGGGGCTTGTCCCTGGGCAGCCACTCCTCGTCGCTGTAGGAAGTTGTTGTGGAGTGGTTCGGAGGGAGGGTCCATCCCTTCTTGGACCCTTCGGCCTCCTCATGCGGGGCGGCCTTCCTTTTCTTCTCCCCCTCGGTTTGGGGGGAGGGTTTTCCTCTTCCTCCGCCTCGTTTTCGTTGGAGGAGTGCGCCTCGGTGTCTTCGGACGATGAGTCTGACACCACCTTGCGCCGGAGACCTTTCCCGGTCCCCGTGGCCTTCTTCTTGGCCTTCTTCTCTGCACCTTGTAGGGTGCTGGAAACAACATCTCAGTTAAGAGAGCTGTTGTTTGATCTTCAGGTAATATAGCTGGACAATCGATCCGCTCCGCTATTGCTGCCAAGTCCTGTTAAATCAGCGTGGAGGCTTAGATTCCTCCCACGAACATACTGGGAAAAGCGCATCTTGTGAAATACAGGTAACTTACCGAATTGGCATGGCGCTTTGCGCTGAGTCCGCGATCCTCCGTAAGGGGAGGAGGCACCTCGGCGGCCTTGAACAGCACCTTCCAGACAGCTTTGCGTCGTGTCAAAAAGCTCGCGTAGTGTCTGGTGTTCGACCGAGTCGAACTCCCACATATTGAATGGCCGTCTTTGACACGGGAGGATCCGGCGGAAGAGCATGACCTGGACCACGTTGACAAGCTTGATTTTCTTGCTTATCATATTCTTGACGCAGTTCTGGAATCCAGTCAGCTCTGCTGGCTCACCCCAGGCTAAACCCTTCCTTTTCCAGGAGGTAAGCCGCATGGGGATGCCAGATAGAAATTCGGGGGCCACCGCCCAGTTGGAGTCGCACGGCTTGGTGATATAGAACCACCCCGATTGCAACCCCTTCATGGTCTCCACATAGGAGCTTTCAAGCCAGGTGACGTTGGGCATCTTGCCCACCATGGCGCCTCCGCACTCCGCTTGCTGCCCGACCACTATCTTCGGCTTCACGTTGAAGATCTTCAGCCATAGGCCGAAGTGGGGCTTGATGCGGAGGAAGGCCTCGCATACAACGATAAACACCGAGATGTTGAGGATGAAATTGGGGGCCAGATCATGGAAATCTAGCCCATAGTAAAACATGAGCCCGCGGAAAAATGGGTGGAGAGGAAATCCCAGTCCGCGGATGAAGTGGGCAAGAAACACAACCCTCTCGTGGGGTTCCGGAGTAGGGACGATCTGCCCTGCATCCGGGAGCCGGTGCGCGATGTCTGCGGCCAAGTATCCGGCCTCCCGGAGCTTCGTAATGTCCTCCTCCGTAATGGAGGAGGCCATCCACTTGCCTCCCGCTCCGGACATGTTTGGAATAGCTTTACGGAGAAGGTGAGAACTTGGGCGCTGGAGCTCGAGCGTGCGAAAATTGATGAGCGAAGGAAGAAGAATGCGTGGGTGAAAAAAGGGAAATCCCTATCTCTTTATAAAGGCGGTAGAAACTATGCGCCTCCCCACTTGCCCATTAAAATCACTTATTCCCCAAGCGCCACAATTGATGTCACGGTTGGGTTATACACACCCGTATTGATGAGAATCCCATGATAAGGGGACACGATCTCTGCTTCGACAAGACGTGCCAAGGAAACCGCCTCGCAATATGTGCAGTAGCCGGTTGGGAAAATGGTTCGAATAATGACCGGGCCAAGGCGTGATGTCACGCTGTGAAGAGTTGTCAGCATATTAGATTTGTGGAATATTGTGCTCTCTACGGTGGTATGTGGAAATTGTTTTGAAGAGCCGGACACGATCCTTGTGTTCAAAATCTTCTATGGAGTATTCGGGGAAGGAACCTGCCTTGCAATGCCGAAGACAATCTGCGCGCCGGACACATCATCATTGAAGCCTGGTTCAGGGGCTACTGAGGAAGTCCTGGATTAAGGGGTCCTCGGACAGCCAGACTATATACTTTGGCCGGACTGTTGGACTATGAAGATACAAGATTGAAGACTTCGTCCCATGTCCGGATGGGACTCTCCTTTGCGTGGAAGGCAAGCTTGGCAATTCGGATATGTAGATCTCCTTCTCTGTAAACCGACTCTGTGTAACCCTAGTCCCCTCCGGTGTCTATATAAACCGGAGGGTTTAGTATGTAGGACAACATACAATCATAATCATAGGCTAGCTTCTAGGGTTTAGCCTCTACGATCTCGTGATAGATCAACTTTGTAATACTCATATCATCAAGATCAATCAAGCAGGAAGTAGGATATTACCTCCATCGAGAGGGCCCGAACCTGGGTAAATATCGTGTCCCCCGCCTCCTGTTACCATTAGCCTTAGACGCACAGTTCGGGATCCCCTATCCGAGATCCGCCGGTTTTGACACCGACATGGCTCCCCACAGAGCTTCTGCAATCCAGACATAATCTGCAGCACTAGAGCCACGTCCTCGACAATGGCTTCACTCCCAAAAGCAATTGATACGACAGGCAGTGGCGACGGGCGGGATGTAGGGTGAGAGTAGAGATATCTATACATGCGTGCTTCCCCATCGGCAGAACCAACCTGGATCTTGAGCAGCAGGAACACAACGACACAACCTGGAGCTTGGTGAGAGCAGCTTGTGCACTTGCCAAAACACTCCCAGCTCGTCCAAGGAAGTCATGAATCTTAGCGTGGAGCAGCTTAGTGTGCTCCACAAGGAAGGATTGCAACGCCACGCCAACCAGGGTTGCATCGACATAGGATGCAAGCGGTAGGGTGGATGGTGGACTAGCATGTCATGGCATTGTAGTCCGACCCATGCGCCAGAAAGGATCCCGGCACTCGCGAGCACGATGACCCTTGGAGAGGCACCAGAAGCAACGGCCTCTCGGCCATGCCGGGGGAGCTAGTCGTGCGATGGATGCAGAACCATGGGAGGGCATAAGAGGCGGCGAGCAGCACCCCGTTACAAGGTGCCAACCATCCAGAATATGACTAGCGGGTGTGGGCTCATCGCCCACAGGAACAACAGGTGTTGCATCCAAATGAAGCCACCACGCCAATCACCCCAACCTGGACGCGACGGACGCACACCGTCCGATCCAACGGAGCCACGCGGCAGCGACATCCGGGAAGCAATGGCCGTCACCACAGGGGCCAACAGCTCTCCGGGAGTAGAGAGCATTGGGGTTGTGGCAGCAGCATCCAACTCCCCTTGAACCGGATGCATGGGACCCGCGTTGGTAGACACTGGAGCAGCCTTCGTCGTAGTCTTTTTTTAGATGGCGGGCACGATCCAGACGGCGAAAAACGGCCTGGTCAGCCTTGCGGGAGGCCAAGGTAGTTGCTGCCAATGCGGCGGCAGTGGAAGCCGGGGATGCGATCGGCGTTGTCGAATATCCCACCATGGAGCCTGTTGCGGAGCTCCACAACAACCACTCGTGGCTTACAAGGGCAGCCCACCAGATCCTAGCATGAGCAGGCTAGTAGGCGCCAGACTTAGGCCACAAATAAGAAATGGTCGTCTCCTTGGCGGCGACTCTAGCACCACCTCCATGTGGCCCTCCACCATACAGCCCCACGATGCAGTGGACAAGACATCGGAGGGAGGGGCTGGGGCTGGCAAGGCCGAGGCTAGAAGAAGGGTCGCAACGACAGGGGGCACCACCAAGGACGTCGAGGGGGTCACTTGAGCTAGGGCAAGACCCACACCCAGCACAGACAGAGCAAGTGTCGCCGTAGCCGTCGGGAACATGGCCGGGAGCTTGGGCGAGGATCCATGTCACAAGGAAGACATGTGCACGACGAAGTGGGCCTCCGGGGGTAGACGAGGGAGGGCGTGGAGGGGGGCTAGGATCCATCAAAGGGTGTTGTAGGGCCAGCCGGAGTAGGGAGATGGAGCAGGCGCCACCGCGCGCCGCTCACCCTTCGCGAGAGCAGTCACGAGAGGGCATGCCCGGAAAATTATATGTACACAATTCCAATATGCATGATGAGTGATACCTGACGAAGCACACTTGTCAAACACCCTGTAGTAGGATCGAAGTATTTGCATAATGTTTGTAATTTGATTGTAATAAATGCTTGTCTGTATTGTCCACATTAGGTGAATTTTATTGTCATCGTATGAAGTGCATTCCGCCGGATCAATGTACATGCGAGAACAACCATTTGCTCTGATTTACCGAGTTCTAAATAGTGTATGCATTATTTAAACCAGACTGGTGATGTTCGTTTCGTCGCCAAAAAGATCAACTAAAAATATCATGGCCTGATTGTCATCCATAAGCTACAAACCCTGACAAACTCACAACATTTCATTTATCTTGATCATTTGAGGAATGGCATAAATGAACATTTGTTATATAAGAGTGCAAAAACCTCATTTCAGTTGACAAATAGTAGAATTTCTTCTTTCAACAATTACATCAACGTGCGTGTCTTCTTGGGCCGCCCGTCCGCACCACCCAAAGCGCGTGTGCCCGTGGCCCCTACCAGGCACAGCGCTCGCCAGGCCGCCAGCACCTCCAAGACGCCAGTCTTGCAGCGCGCCTCCCTTCGCATCGTCAAGGAGCTTGGGCTGCTTGGGCCCAAGGAGAAGATGACCAAGGAGGTGGCAGACGCCCTCATCCGTCGCTTCGATGAGCCACTCACAGAAAACGACATCGCTGTCATCGCCAAGCTGACGCGCCTCGACAAGGACTCCCTGCTCGTCGCTGCAAGCCTCGCAGGACCTAAGGGAGCAGCCGCTGCGGCCTCTGTGTAGCCATGTTAGCACACCTAAATATTAGTCTCCGGTGGCGGACGGCATTCCGCCGGGTAGTGCTAGGTTCCCTTCCTTCTGTTCTAGTAGCGTGTTCTGCTTCTCGCCGGCATGATTTGGGTGCTATTGGTGGACGCCGGCGAGCCCCTGCTAGTTTGGTGGTGTCTGTACTGGGCCTAAGGCCATTTAGAATCTTCCAGTCTCCGGAGCAACTACCGTTTCCCTATGAATGAAGGCTTCTGCCCGATAATGTCGTGGAATGTCCGCGGCCTAAACCAGCTGGCGAAATGGGCGGCGATCTGCGAGGTCGTCGCAGCGCACAAAGCAGCAATCTTGTGCTTGCAAGAAACCAAAATAGACGTCTGGACACCCACCATCGTCAGGGATATTGGCGGCGCCGCCTTGACTGATTGCGTCGTCCTCCCTGCGATCGGCTCCCGCGGCGGAGCGGCGATCTTCTGGAACACCGAACTAGTTAGCATCGCTTCCCACGCCATAGGCGAATTCACGATCACTGCCAAGGTGACGCTTCTGTGGCAATCCAAAAGCTTTTGGCTTTCCACAGTTTACGACCCAGTAGACGACGCTAGAAAAGCAGCCTTCCTCGACGAGTTAGCTAGAACTGCTCCCCCGGTGACAGAACCGTGGCTCATCAACGGAGATTTTAATCTCATCTATGAGGCGAGAGACAAGAACAATCACCAGCTCAACCGCAGGGTCATGGGCATGTTCAGGCTGGCCATTGACGGCGCTGGTCTCAAAGAGATCAGGTGCAAGAATCGCCGATTCACTTGGAGTAATGAGCGAGAGAACCCGATGCTCGTCAGCATCGACAAGTTCTTCTGCAATAGCAGCTGGGAAGATCTCTTCCCCACAAGCACTCTGATGGCGGCATCCACCGCGTGCTCGGAACACTGCCCTCTGCTCCTCGCGGATGCAGCGGCTCCTCGCCGTCGCGCCAAGTTCAACTTTGAAAGCTTCTGGCCGCAGTTCCCGCACTTCCTTGACACGGTCGACCATGCTTGGAGCAGGCCAGTACACAGCTCCTCTGCTTTCAAGCAGTTGTCCATCAAGATGGCGCGCACTACAAAAGATCTGAAGATCTGGAGCTCCTCCCTTTTCAGCGATGCCAAGATACAGTTCCACATAGCAACAGAAATCATCCTGCGCCTCGACATAGCCCAGGAATCCCGCAGCCTCTCCGCAGCGGAATTCAACCTTCGACGACTGCTCAAGCTCAGACTGCTTGGCCTCGCCGCGATCGAGCGAGCGCGCAAGCGTCAGGCCTCCCGACTGACTTGGCTCAAGCTAGGCGACGCGGGAACCAAATTTTTCCATGCAAAGTTTCGCTCACGCCGAAGTAAGAACTACATCCACAGCCTACTGACGAACGACGGGGTCGCCACGTCACACGAAGAAAAGGAAACAGCCATCTTCGAGCACTTCAACTCCATCCTCGGCTCCAAAGAGACTCGATCAACAACCATCAACTGGAGCCAACTTCAACTGCCCACAATCAGAGGAGGAGGCCTAGATAACCCCTTCACAGAGGATGAGGTTTGGGAAGCGATCAAGGCCTCACCGGCGGAAAAAGCTCCGGGGCCGGACGGCTTCATTGGAATCTTCTTCCGTAGTTGCTGGCAGATCATCAAGCACGACATCATGAGGGCTTTCCACCAGTTCTACCGTATAGCCGGCGAAGATCTTGCCGCGCTCAACTCCGCCCTAGTGGTTCTGATCCCAAAAAAGGATGGGGCAACAGCAGTTTCAGATTTCAGGCCCATTAGTCTAGTCCACTCCATAGCTAAGCTGATCACCAAGGTCCTCTCCATGCGCCTCTCCAACGTCATCGACTCCATCATCTCGCCGGCACAATCTGCCTTCCTCGCAAAGAAGAGCATGCACGACAGCTTCCTCTATGTTCAAAGCGCAGTTAGAGCGTTACACAGGAAGAAGACACCAGCTCTGCTTATCAAACTAGACATCGCAAAAGCATTTGACAATGTCTCCTGGGAATACCTACTCGAACTTCTCCAAGCACTAGGCTTCTCAGCTAGATGGCGCGACTGGCTCACTATGCTTCTATCGACATCGACCTCCTCCTTGCTTAACGGAGTGGAGTGCAAGAAAATCTTGCACTACAGAGGGCTTAGACAAGGTGACCCGCTGTCACCACTCCTTTTCATCATTGCCATAGACCCTTTGCACCGACTCCTCCAGCGCGCCATGGAGCTTGGCGAGCTTGACTCGCTACCAGGCAGGGATCTGTCGCTGCGGGTGAGCCTTTATGCAGACGACGCCATCATCTTTGCCAACCCAGTGAAAGAGGAGATCGACACGCTCATGACCATCATCCACAACTTCGGGCAGGCTTCAGGACTTAAAGTGAATATGCTGAAATCTTCTGTCACTACCATAAGATGTGACCACATTGACCTATAGCAGGTGCTTCAGAACTTTGGAGGTCAGCAAGGTCACTTCCCCCTGCGCTACCTTGGACTGCCAGTCACCATCTCCAGGCTACGGATTGTGCATTTGCAGTTCATTCTAGACAGAATCGGAGCTCGACTGGCAGGCTGGAAAGGTCATCTTTTGTCCATTGCAGGGAGAAGAGTTCTCGTCAGAAACGTGTTGAGTGCGCTACCAACCTTTGCCCTGACCATTCTGAAGTTACCAAAGAAGATTCTGGCCGAAGTGGACAAGATCAGACGACGTTTCCTATGGGCTCAAGATGAAGAGATTAGTGGCGGGAAGTGCAAAGTAAGCTGGCCGGTGGTGTGCACTCCGATCGACAATGGTGGCCTCGGCATCTCAAACCTGCATCGATTTAGCCGTGCACTCAGGCTCAGGTGGCTCTGGTTCTCCTGGATCACACCCAACAGACCCTGGGTTGGGATGCAGCTACCATGTGACCAAGGAGACAAAGACCTCTTCAATGCCTCAACAACAGTGGCGCTGGGAGATGGCAAGACGGCGAGCTTCTGGGAGAGCTCCTGGACCGGTGCTGGAGCTCTAAGATTGGAATTCCCCGACCTCCACAAGCACTCAAGGCGAAAAAATAGGACAGTCCATGCAGCAGTCCTCAATGACAATTGGATCCTGGACCTTGCCCATGGAAACACACAACACCTATGGCCGGAAGTCATCCGACTGAACAAATGGCTTATCTCAAGAAACCTGAATCTAAATGAGCAGCGGCGAGACACCATCAAATGGAAGCACACGGCCTCGGGTTCTTTCTCCACCAGCTCGGCATACAGCTGCCAGTTCCAGGGAATGATCAAGACCAATTTCAGGAAGATGCCTTGGCAAGCATGGGCACCGGCACGGCTCAAGTTTACGGCCTGGATCCTCCTCAAAAACAGGCTTTGGTGTAACGACCGGCTGCAAAGAAGAGGATGGCCAAATGAATATTTCTGCCAACTCTGCCTAAGGAACTTGGAAACCTCGCTCCATTTGTTTTGGCAGTGCCCCTTCTCAATAGCAATCTGGGAGAAAACTGGTCAACATCGCGGATGCACTTCCATGCACCCCACAGTCTGGCAGCACAAGAACAAGGCCGTGGAGATCATTGCAGAGATGATCAGCAAAGCCGCACATGAGCATAAGAAAGGCATCAAGACAATGATCATTCTCCTACTAGGAAGCATCTGGCAACAACGCAACGAATGCACTTTCAGGCATAAGATAGCAAACCATGCAGAAACAATGGCGAACATCGCAAGAACCGTCGAGCTATGGCGTCAAGCTGGAGCGACGCACCTGGAGCACCCTTTCTGGGACCCCCCATGAGAGTTTTTTTTCCACCAAGCGTAGCTAAGGGCTACTTGTTTTTGGTGCCTCTCTTTTCAGTTCTTCTTTTTTCTCTCCTTGATCACTAGATCAAACACCAACAGAAATTGTTTTTCCCGCCTGCTCCCTGCTATGATTTCAATATATGCCAGCCAGCAGCTGGTCCGTTCAAAAAAAAGACCAAGAGTTGGCCTCCTACAGCAGGCACGTGGGAGGGTGGGTTGGCGGCTTAGGCTGGGCTTGTTGGGTAGCGCCGACAGCACCTCCGGTCTCCGAAGTTGCCAGGGAGCGACCCGTGAGGCAGCTAGGTCTTGTACAAATTCAATCTTTGTTGGATATGTTGTCCATGTATTTCCCTGTTTACTAACATGCAACACGAATTGCCTAGGCACCGGGGCGATCTCATGGAAAAAGTTGATCTCGCTCCGGTGCGAGTCAAGCGAGTCGCACTAGGGCGCTCCAGTCAGGCGGCTAAGGACCTCCAGCGGTTCCTCCTCTCCCCTCACTACCTCTGGATGGCATCGTCGAGCAAAGCCTAGCTGGCGCCAGCGACGATGAGGCCATCGAAAGGCATGAAGTCGTGTACGGTTCTGATGGACTTGAAACTCGGCGTTGGGTCATGTACACCACCCTCAGTGGTGGCCTCTGGCAGGCTAGTCACTCTTGTGTGTCTTGCTGCCAATGGTTTTCTTCGCTGTTGCGAGCTGCTCAACCTCCTGCGCCCCCTCGCCTAGAGCCAACAACGCGGCAACGGAGCTTTCCTGCTTCTCGTTGGCTGGGGCATGCTGCGGCTGGATGGTCAACTTCGGCTCCTTCATGCATGCAGTCCATGGATGGCAAGAGGGCTATGGCCATCAACCTTAGGCCATAGGCCCCTCCTGCTAGTTCACCTGATCGGGACAGGGCATGTCGGCGAGCCGGTGTGGTTGTGAGATTTAGTGGGCATCATTCATGGAGCAATCAAGATCTTCGAGAAAGTGTTGGCAACCCGGTTGGCGGCGGAACTGCCGCATCTAGTAGGCAACCACCAAAGTGCGTTTATGGGCGGGCGGTCTCTCCATGACAACTTCATGCTTGTGCAGCGCACGGCACGCTGTCTACACGACCTACGTGAGCCCACGGTACTCCTAAAGCTAGACATATCTAAGGCTTTCGACACCATACAATGGCCGTTCCTCTTGGAGGTTTTGGAGCACATGGGTTTTGGACCGCGGTGGCGAGCTTGGGTCTGCGGCATTCTGTCAACTTCTACCACGAGAATCGCGGTGAATGGAATACCCGGGGAGATGATCTTCAACTGTTGCGGCTTGCGCCAAGGGGACCCGATACCCCCAATGTTGTTCATCCTATGCATGGAGCCGCTTCGCAGATTGTTCCGGAAGTCTACAATGGCAGGCCTTCTCATGGCCCTAGCACAATCAGGGCTGCAGCAGAGGATCTCAATGTTTGCAGACGATGTCACAATCTTCATCAAGCCCGAGCAACAAGACTTGGCTGCAGGCAAGGCCATCTTGCGCATCTTTGGGCAGGCCTCCGGACTGCATGTTAATATGGCCAAGAGTGCGGCACTCCCTATCCGCTGCTCCGAGGAAGACTTGACTCGAGCCTGCGGCGCCCTTGGCTGTGCGCCATCGGCATTCCCGTGCAAATACCTGGGCCTCCCGCTGTCCCTCAGGAAGCTCACCGTGGCGCAAATGCGAGACCTCGTTGACCAATTGGCTGCACGCCTCCCACATTGGAAGGCGGCGACCCTTCCGAAGAGCAGCCAAGCGCTGCTTGTGCACTCGGTCCTCTGTGCGATCCCGATTCACTCCATGTTGGCACTAGAACTGCCACTGAGGATCATCTCCGTCATGATCAAGATCTATCGTGGGTTCCTTTGGGCTGGGAAGGCGGACGCTGGAGGAGGTTGTTGCCAGGTGGCCTGGGATCGGGTATGTGCACCCAAGTGGGCTGGCGGGCTCGGCATCCCGGACCTGAGGTGGACGAATGTGGCCCTGTAGGCCAACTGGCTATGGTTGCAAAGGGTGGACCGGGATAGGCCATGGTCGGAGTTCGCGGTTTCCGTTCCAAAAGAGTCCAGGCAGCTCTACCAAGCAGCGACGAGATCCAGCGTTGGGGATGGTCGGAGCACGTTATTCTGGAAGATCATTGGCTCAATGGGTACCGTGTACAAGAGCTAGCACCGCGAGCGTACGACATGGTAGCTCCACGGACGAGGAGGTCGAGATCCGTGTTCGAAGCCATAGTGCAGGGCAGATGGGCCACGGACATCGGACCCGCCATCGATGCGGACGTCCTGGCAGAATACATGGGCATCTGGCCCGCGGTGGCGGCGGTGCAGCTGCACGAGGGGACGGCAGAATCTATCACATGGTCATGGGGGGAAGATGGCACGTTCTGGGCCAGATCGGCGTATGCGGCCAAGTTTGCAGGTCGGCAGGTATCGCCTACAACGGCATTCACCTGGAGTTCAAGAACACCGTTGCGTTGTAGATTCTTTGCTTGGCTTGCAATCATGGACAGGTGCTGGACCTCCGACGGACTGGCCAGACGAGGGTTGCCGCACCAGGCTGCTTGCCCTCTCTGTGACCAGCATGATGAAACGATCAGCCATCTACTTGTCGAGTGTGTGCTGACGCGACAGGTTTGGACACATGTGTTCACGGCAATGGGGATCCCGCATGCCACACCGACTCCAGGAGAAGCGTTGCAGGATTGGTGCACCAGACTCGGCGCCAGTGGGCGGCACTTGAAGACAATCCGCGCCATCTGCCTGCTTACCACGTGGGAGGTGTGGAAGCACAGGAATGCCATCGCCTTTGATGGGGCATCCGTCTGTCTCGCGCGGCTTTTGGACCGGATTCGGAGCGAAGGCGAGGTATGGAGGCAGGCGGGCATACTTCGAGGGGAGCTCCCAGTGGCATTCACGGCGACGCCGGAGCGGGCAGCTAGCGAGTAGTCGGATTAGCACTTAGGCGGACAAACGCGGAGCGCATTGTAATCAAGCGTTGTAACATAACCGTGGAAGGCTCTTCCCCCTTTCTCCTTTAATATATGATACGCACGCTCGTTCGTATTCGAGAAAAAAAGATTTAGTGGGCTTGATGGTGGTGATGCGGATGTGATTGGCCAGGTGGTGGTGGTTGCAGAATGTGCTACAGTGACCTCCTACGACTCCATGACAGCAGTTGGCGCCGAAAGATCTTCAGGGGGTTCATCTCCCCAGATCCGGTGGTTGACTTCGACGATGAGATGCAAACTACATATGACGGCTTGACGCGGAGGGATGGTTGCACAACAGTGGAGGTCACATATCCCATTTAGTTGCTGGGATCGTGAAAAGTAGTGGCGACAACACAAGTGATTGTAATGGTGGTGCTACTCGTGCACCCGGTCTCGAGCTCCGGGGTGAAAGCCAGGTCTGAACCAAGTTGGTTATACCTGTAAATGACAATATTTTTTACGTTGTTACCTTGTTGAGGGCATTGCTCGGATATGCTGAGACTATTTCTTCATGGTGAAAGCATAGATTCTGGTCTTGGTCGTTGGATCGGTGACGACGGCGCTTGAGCGCCACTCTCTTCCTGAAGGTGTTGCTGTTGAAGAACCTCGTTGTCCATGGTTGGTGGGAATATGGTCATTGATATAGTTTGCATATCGTGGATCTGATCGCTTTAGGGCTATTTTCTATTTTCCTCGCGTACAGATACATAGCTTTGGTCTTATACGATTTTCCTAGTTGTTGGCATGTTTTGATTGTGTGTTGGTGTTGGTTGTGTGCATTCTAACTAAGAAGAGGCCGGGTATGTGCTCATCGTGTTTTGTATCCTCTTGATGCTTCATTTTGAGCCAGTAAAATTCATCATTTGTCAAAAAAAAATGCATGATGAAAATAAATTTGTTTCTTTCCCTCTTGTTTTCTTACCCCACAATTTTACATACAATAATCTGACATCTTAAAGTAGTGACATTTATTATAAAAACTAAACACAATCCATCTAGCCACACCGTATCAGCGGGCGTGTCGTGCACAAGGATATGCTAGTATTATCATAGCTCCGATGAGGATAATTGCATATATATAACCCCCATTTGGTGATAACAAATTGTTTCTTCCTTGTACTAGCATTCCAATTAAAATTTAACTCTCGTTGCTCAAAATGATTGGGGAAGAATCTGCAGGGAAATTCGAATAGTGTGTTGACATTTCAGTTCAGAGCATGTACTACACGTTTTCGCTGGAGCCCAGAACGTGCTTTAGTTCGATCGGATCAAGTCTCTCTAATCCCTGCGTCGAAAAATACCCATTCTTGTTCATTTCTTCTCAATCTTTAGTGCAATTTTGTAACTACGGTTCTCAATTCCTATAGATAAAAGCCAATTAAGAAACATAACAAGAAAAAAAACAAGGTAAATTCAGTGATGTTGTTTTCCTATGGGTCAAAAACGTATTATCCACAGGGCTGAACAGTTCGCTTCACACTAATGAAGCCGGACGGCGCCGTCAGAACTTGTGGACCGGTCGCCACCGCGCGGGCGCCACAGACACCACATTGCAATGCATGTACATTATGCTTGCTTTTTGCATTATCTGTGCGGTTGGCCACACGCACACGTAGATAATGACATATAATAACACGTCTTTGACTGTGGTGGAGCTGCTGTAGCCGCTGATCGACGTGTGCGTCTACGGCGAGCAGAGAACCCACCCCAATCGGCCGTTGACGCTTTCCCGCCTCTCCTTCTTCCATGGCCTCAAGGTCCAATACAATCTGCTGCAGACGCTTTCCTGCCTTCTTCCTTATCCTCCATGTACATAAGGTCCATGGCCACGATGCCTCACCGCACCAAACCAAACGGAAGAGAAAGGGAATACGACTAGACGAGAGAGAGGCCATGACCATGAGACTCAGAGGCAACGCGAGGCTGGTCTGCGCACTGCTGCTGGTGCTGCTCTGCGTGGCCTCGCGGATCCAGGGAGGGGCGTCCCGAGGCGGAGGTGGAGGCCGTGGTGGAAGGATAGGAGGCGGAGGCAGCAGCGATGGAGGAAGCACTGGCGGGGGAGGCAGTGCCGTGCCGGGAGCCGGCGGCGGCGGTGGGAGCAGTTACATGCGAGGGGCCGGCGGTGGCTACGTGCCAACAAGGGGCTACGGCGGCCGGAACACGACTGCGACGGGGTCGAACGGACGCCGCGCCGCGGGCGAGCCGCGTGGCCGCGTCGTATGGTTCTCCGCTGCCGCCGCCGCGCTGGTGGCCCTGAGCATACTTACGCAAGCATGATCGATCGTTGGCGACGAGCGAAATACGGAATTTGTAATTTTGTATAATTTAGAACGTGGCTGGATTCATGTCAGATATTTTTTATTTTTTAATACAGGCTTGTAAATAGTTCACGGAGCATTTTTCCCCCTCTTTATCTTGTAAATCGATTTGAGTACAGTGTGGTGGAAAATCGGAACATGGTCTTCCTGGAGCAGAATTTCGATTTTTGTTTCGAATTTGTGACAACTAATTTGATTAGACGGAGCTTCGTGCTAAGTGGTTCCACGCTTCTAAAAAAATACACGGTTACATACAACCCATAACCGAATAAGTCCAACAAGCTGTTTATCAATAACTGAAGAGTACTTTCATGTTTCAACCTATGATGGTCATGAAATGAATCACAATAATAATGCTTTAAGTTGGTTACCCCAAACTCCATAATATGAGGGATTACACAATTCAAACAATTGGGAATCAATCTGAAGGGATTGAAAAGGTAAATGATTATGATTTTTTATTTATATTTTTTGAAATCAATTGTGAAGGCTCATTAACTGTCTAACAGGTTTCTTTGCCAGGTTCCACCACTGGTTCAAAGTTGGCCAAAAGAGAGGGTTGAAAGATGACTTCTTGAGATTGAAAGATGTCATTTTCAAAGTTGACATGAGTTAATTGTACAAAAACACCATATTCAACGCGAGGTTTGCAAGAATTACATTTCTACGCTTTCGTGGCAAAAGACACCTTGCTTACGGTAAACTTTTTGCAGGAATCGGCAGCTTAGGGCATTTTTATGAATTTCCTGACAGATAGGTCTTGCTTTTTTATGACGGCACATAATATTTCGGTGAGATGGCGTTAGAGGAGGTATAGAAACGGGAAAAGCAAAAACAGACCCACTGTATGGCCCTTTTTGATAAAATCCTTCCCAAGGAAGGCGTCGAGAGCACAGCAACGGCGCCAACGCTATCTCATGGCATGCACAGCGCTGATGCGCTGGTCTCATGAGAAAACTTGCTTCGGGAGCCGCTACGCCTCCACTGCCTCGAAGCACATGTCGTTAAGTGCCTTGCTACGGCACCTACCCCGCCGCTGGTTGCCACACACTTGTCGCTGTCATGGAGGTAGTGCAGACCCCATGCCACGTTGTGCGCACGACGCCTAGGCGGTCGGGCTACACTGGTGCGCAGGAGGCACCGCCCTTGAAAAGCAGGTCTTTCATACAAAGCCTTTGATCATTAACTTATAGACAAGGAGGCGATTCGTGCCCCCATGGAAGAAGTTGACGAGGCGAACCAGGTCACGATGGGTCGTCCGCCCGATGACGCACACCTCTCCTTGGAACTTCGGATCGCCGTTCTCCACAATATTCTCCAGCCACTTGCAATAACCTTCTTGCCGTTGTGCAGCACCCCTTTGAACACTGTGCCTAACGTGCCACATGCCAATGGGTCTCAAAAGCAGTGCGTCATGCCCTGCAGTTTCTGGTAGGTGTACGATCCCACGGGCGTTGTCTCGTCCACCAAGCACTGATCGGCCTCGGTGTCAACATTCATTATTGGCAGTTGCATAGGGCTTGCACTAGCTCCACGACAGGAAGGCGTACCGACCCTCAAATTCTCCTTTCCCAACTGGACCATGGTAGCAGCGGCTCCGACGACCTACATAGAGTCGCGTTTCAGGTCCACGATGAGTGCAGCGACAATGTCCAACATGACCCTGGGAGCTACCTGACGGAGGTGGCAGCGAATCCCATCGCTGGGAAGGGAAGCGGCATGGAGGCTGATTGTGTTTTTTTGTTTGGAGGGTTTCTATGTAAAATTAGTTGCCCGACCCATCCTAACGATCGCTTAATTTGAGACGGTACTTGGTCTGACCGTTGGAAAGACGTAGCTCTCGCGCCTTAAGCGCGATGTATAGGAGCTCCAGGGCCTAGTTGGGGTCAAGTGTCTAGAACGCAGGCTAAAACGCAAGATGACATGCCGACCATCATGCGCCCAAGTCATGCATAGCTCACAATAATCGCATTGGTGCATGTATTGCTTGGGGAAAATTGGAGATCTAAAGGGCGTCAACATGTTTCTTTTCTGGACATCTTCTTTTTTGAGATCTAAAGGGCGTCAGCTAGTGGAAGCTATGCCTGGTGCGAGAGGTTTCCTGTTTTCCTATTTCATTTTTTAGTTTGTTTTTCTCCAAAAAAGAAAATCTGGTTTTTTATGAACCTAAATATTTGGACACCTATTAAAAATAAAAATAATTTCTTAAAAATTTTCAGTCTGTGTTTTACGATAGTTTGGTGTATATTAATAAAATTTTCATTGTATATTGAAAAATGTTCAGTGTGTGGGTTTGTTTAAATTTTTTAAAATTAAAATATTTTTTCACTATATAAAAAATTCACCTTACATAATTAAATGCTCAATTTGTATTAGCAAAAACGATATAGTGTGTATTAGAAAATATTTTTATTGTATATTACAGAAGTGTACATGGTGTATTAAAAAAATCTTCAATTTGTATTAAAACTAGCTATAAAGGGAACAAGATAAAGATAA
This sequence comes from Triticum aestivum, assembly GCF_018294505.1. NCBI lineage: Eukaryota > Viridiplantae > Streptophyta > Magnoliopsida > Poales > Poaceae > Triticum > Triticum aestivum. The sequence continues at coordinate 561,176,971 of NC_057795.1, read as the reverse complement.
TAGAAAACCTTGAAAATACCAAAATCACATAAAACCAATGAAAAAACCTCTGAAAGAAAAATACAGAAAAACAAAACAAACAAAAAAAGACACATGAATGATTTTTTTTAGATAAACACAGGAATGATCAAAAGGAAAACCTAACGAAGGAAAACCTAACGAACGAGCGCACCGCCCCCGTAGGGTAACTGGGCCGACTACCTTGATCTTTTGCGACCGAGCCTTGAGGGCGTCCACTAGGCCCAATCCTATTTAGTGCCTTGTGCGCTACGTTCCTGTTTTATGGGTCGGCCTATTTTTTTTGTGCACTCAGCTGGAGTTTTACTTTTTCCTTTCCCTACCGCTTATATTTTTCTTTTTCTGTTTTTCAAGAATTAGTGAACTTTTCCATATTCTTGAAATTTTGAAAGTAGAGAATTTTTTTTCAAATTCGTAAAGTTTTCCCAAAAATTGCAAACCTTATTCTTATATGTCAACTTTTTTATGTTTTTAATTTTTATGAATTCATGAACTATTTTTAAATTCGTTAACATTTCCCAAGTTTAGTGAAAATTTCTCAATTTCACAAACTTTTTTCGTCTTCACAATTTTTTCAAGCTTGTACTGTTATTGAATTTTAAATTCATGAAAATTTTGAATTCGCATTTTTTTAATTCTTGAAGATTATTTCAAGATTCTTTAACGCTTTGCAAGAGCATGAACTTTTTTGAATTTCATGAACAGTTTTTTTCTAACTCACGAACTTTTCTCGAGTTCGTGATTTTTTTTCGAGTTCTTTAAATAAAAAATTGAATAGTCGACGTTCATCGTGGTCAACGTTCTGCACGGTCAACGATCAATTTGCTGAACGTCACGGTCATTTTTCCTCTTTCTCAAAAAAAAAAAAAAACGAGCCAACGAGAGGCAGCGAGGGAATGGGCCGCGGCCCACAGGCACGCGCGAGCACGCGGAAGTAGCGCTTAAGGGCTTAAGGCCGATCGAGGGCTCGACGACTAGGATTAACCGGAAAATTGGTAAATCAAACACCGCCTGTTATCGCTGTACTAGTAAGTGTGCACGTGCAACGCACGTCTACATAAATATTACGACCAGATGTGAGCCTACTTGTGGAGGTCCGTGCTCAAGAAAGATAAGGCACCTGTGTCAGTCATGCAAGTCCGTTCTCGAGAAAGAAAAGGCCCCCATGTCGATTGCTCGAGTGACACGAATGGCGACCCCAGCGCCTCCCTTCCTTCCCTCCTATCTTGCTGTCATATGTGGAAACTGTTTGGCAAATTGGTGTATATTGTGAATTTGATATGTTGTAAAATATAGTAAGGAAGAACATGTAATGTGGCTCAACATTTTACAACATGTGGTACAATCTCTCTGTTTCATATAACATATACTCTCAATTGGCACCATTTTCTTCAAATGCTTGGCGATAACCAGCAAGGTTTATCCCTTCCAACTGTAACCCCACATCCTGTAAACAACTACTTTATCAAGACAACAAAGAGTATTTTGAATTATAAGCAGCAATCTAGAGATTGCACTATTATAATTCTCTTACTTGAAAATGATCTATGCTTATCTAAGTGAAGAAAGGATAAAGTAGGCATGGCACACACAGAACCTCCTCCTTTACACCACGTGTACATTTTTAAAGAAACTCTTGCATCTTTTTTTATGTTAAAGAAACTCATGCATCTGAAATATAGGAGTGTGTAAGTTTCAAACTTGGGAAACAATAAAATTTAGCCTCCAATGTACACGATCAAACAATTTCCAGAAAGGACAGTTAGAATTGTTTTTCATCTTCACAATTTATGGGAACAATGATTCCGAACTGAGGAGGTAGAGGGAGAGGGATTTGCATTACGGTAATCTAAAGCCTAGGGCGGTGTGGCAGAGGAATAATTGAAAGTCATGGATCGAGGATAATCCTAATCCACTTTCAGTAGAATGTAGTCTACTGTAGAAAGCCCAAACTTACCGAGGCAAATCGCCAAAAGGCAAATGACACTCACCATGGGATGGACGTTCCTCACCATCTGCCGACCTACGGCGAGGGAGGAGTGAGCAGATGGCGGCGTGTTCATACCTCTGGTGCATCCTATTCTGTGGTGAGCAGTTCCGTTTGGCACGGTGATGAATGACACTGACTGTGGTAGTGACAATCTTGCTAGGTCTACGGACGTCGATCAGGCCAAGACATTGAAGCCCTCGTCCACTTGACCAGTTCAGTTGAAGCTATAACAACAAACAAATAAAGATTTTCAGTTCAGTTTGATCTTGACAGGTGAGTATGACACTTGTATTAACACTTGAATGGTAGCCATTTGTTTAATGTATGGATAAACACACTTTGCTTCTCCAACCATATACAGTGTACTGAAAGAGCAGAAAAAAGCAAAAAATACAATACACTTAGTAGAAAGTAGTGAAAAAAAGCTGGTAGAAAACTGGGTAAATTACAGTAACTTCACAGCCATAGCCATAAGAGAACGGAGGGAGCACACAGCCACACGGATGAAAAAACAACAAACACCAGAAGCAGTACATCCCAAATTTGAGCCTGACCAGGCCCCCTGAGGGCCATTTGGCAAGAGATCACATATGAGATAAACACAAGGCTTGACAAATATGCATGCTGGTAATGAAAATCACGACATGGCATCAGGCAAGTCAACGCACATTGGGCATCTTGCTTCCATAATGATGTTTGACTCTACCTATAAATGGAGAACTACCATTCATTGAGGTGTACATATCTCTATAGCATGATTTTAGTTAAATCGAAGACGACAGAATTTTGCCCCACCTGGACAAGCATCCCTAGTAGCGATACTCATAATAGATGCCGCCACATAGCCCAGCTGACAAAGTACGGCAAGATGGAAAAATAATGGATTAGTTATGGTACTCAACAGTCCTCGACTCAAATAAAATATATAGTTCACGCCTTGTTATCCATTGCTCCATAAATTAGGTTAAGCACAATTTCAGTTTACGCAAACCCATATACATCAAGGAATTAATCAAATTTTACTTACCAACATTTGCTAAATAAATCATGATATGCACAATATCTAAATAACAAGGTATTGTGTCTGAACCATAGCACACATCTTGTAGGATCTTTTTTTAGTAATAAGTATAAATTTTAGGTAGACAGCCTTTTAAAATTTCAGTATAAAATTTTAAGTGGACAGCCTTTTAAAATTTCAATATAAGATCGTTAAGATCACTATCTTTAAAGATGCACCGAATCAGTATAATTTTTTAAGTAGACAGCCTTCTAAAATTTCAGTTCTAATATCATTTACATTTGTTCATGAGGAGAACACATCAAAAGCAGTTTATAAGTACCTATCAGATCTACACCAAGTGGTTAGGTGGATATAACAAAATTCCGAATACTATAAGTTGTCACCTGCCACTTGCATTGCAAACTTTTTGCTAACATCCAAAACGTACAAGCATCTGCTAGAGCAAGAACTTACAAGAAGCAGGTACATCAAGCAGCACCTGTAGAAACAGAGCAAGCAGCGCTGCCTAGCCACCTCGCCGCCCCCAGGCTCACTGTTTTAAATAGTCCGCTATAGCTCCGCTATAGCACGCTATAGCATTTACAAAAGGTCTTGCGCTAAGAGACTTTGGTCCAAATAAATGAACAAACATTTTAAATAACGCGCTATAGCTCCGCTATAGCACGCTATAGCATTTGAAAGAGGTCCGCCGCTAAGATGCTTAGCGCGCTATTTAAAACTATGCCCAGGCTAGACTCGAAGCTAGTGCACACACGCGCACTGCATCCGCCGGCCGCCGTCGGCAGCGGCAAAACGACGCACGGCTCAGAATCGCACTGACCACCACCACTGAAACCCGAACCTGACTTAGTAGGCGGCGGGACACCAGGGAAAAGGGTGGATAAGCAGTGCCCGGGATGTCACAGCCGACGTGGAGGGAGGCACGGCGGAGGGGCGGGCATCGATGTGTAGAGGAACAGCGAGCCCGAGACGGTGTGTCGGGAAACAGAGCTTCGGCGACGGATTTCTCATGTTTGCTTACGGCCTCTGCGGCTCCGTCAGGTTCTATGCATACGGATTCAACGGCAGGGGGTCACGGCGAGATGACGCGGCGTCCGACAACGGCGGGGAAGATGGGGCGTTTGGGTTGGAGGGTGGGTACAATCTGGGCGATGACGATGTGTGTGGGGCGAAGGCCAAGAGGAGGAGCGGCGGCGGAGGAGGGTCACGCGGCAGCGCGAACTGGGATTGGGGTGTGAGAAATTTTATCCGCTAAACCTCGTCGAGATCCTCTTTCTTGAGCTGCACGCCGGACTTCGTACTGGCCGTCGTCATCCCGGTGGACGCAACATGGTGGGTTGCCTTCAGGTGTAGCCGGAGAAGAGAGTTGTGGCCTCCATCCGGCGACCATAGGCTGGCGGCGGCGATCTAACCCTAGGAGGGTGCGATGAACATGGAGGGAAGGCTAGGGAGGAGCGGGCTGTGGGGGTTGATTAATGTGATAAGATGGATTACGTTTTGCATGGAAGGCGTCTTTGGCAGAGTAATCGTCCGCCCAGGTTCAAGTTTTCTTGTTTAATAGTTGTGTAGATTCGTCCTGGCCGTCGTCATCCCGGTGGACGCAACATGGTGGGTTGCCTTCAGGTGTAGCCGGAGAAGAGAGTTGTGGCCTCCATCCGGCGACCATAGGCTGGCGGCGGCGATCTAACCCTAGGAGGGTGCGATGAACATGGAGGGAAGGCTAGGGAGGAGCGGGCTGTGGGGGTTGATTAATGTGATAAGATGGATTACGTTTTGCATGGAAGGCGTATTTGGCAGAGTAATCGTCCGCCCAGGTTCAAGTTTTCTTGTTTAATAGTTGTGTAGATGTGTAGATGTGTAGATACGCGTCGATCGGGTCCGGGCTAGGGTAGGAGCGTACGTAGCACGAACAGGCGAAGCCCCAATCCGCGAAGAAGTAGGGGTCGCAGTTTCCCGCCACCTTCCCGCCCCTCTCACGGTTTCACCCCCTTCATATAAGGCGCAGCGACCGTGCCGGCCGGAAGCGCAGAGATCGACAGCGAGAGGAGGGATCCCAATCCACATCTGCACAACGACAGCGAGGGATCGGCCGTACGTACGTACGTGTAGTCAGAGACAGGAGACGGCCCGCCATGAGAGGGAACAAGGCTAGGCGGCTCTGCGCCCTGCTGCTTGTGCTGCTCTGCCTGGCAGGGCATATCGATGGCGCGTACTGCCGCGGAGGAGGCGGTGGTGGAGGCGGCGGGAGGGGTGGAGGAGGTTACGGGAGAAGAGGCGGATCCGGATGGAGTGGCGGCGGCGGGGCTGCGTGGCCGTGGTCGCACCGACACAGCGCAGCGGCTGAACCGCGCGTCGGCTGGAGGGTTTCTGGCGCCGCCACCCTCGCGGCCGCGGCGCTCGTATGGTGGCTCTGAGAGTACCTACTTCCTCAAGCTAATCTGCGGAGACGATTGACTTGCCGAATTTCTCGTCTCTGGTGGCTCCGCTACTGTCAAGTGTACTAGTTTAGTAGTACTGGTATAGATCGGACGATGTAGTCCAATTATCGCACGAGTAATCTCTAGTAGTAGATCACTGGATAAAGGATATGCATGTTGAAGGAATAGCAGAGTGCCAGAATATATCCCGTTTATTTGTTGTGAAGTTAATCAAGAAATCGGTGATGAATACTACTACACCATCCCATAATGTAAGACATTCTTTTAACACTAGCGATTTCGTTGTGTCATGTATGCAAGAAACTAAAAGAGATGAGATACCGTCCTGAGCGGTTAAGCATTTAGAGGAGTGCACCTAGATTTTGTAGAAGTACGAAAATCGGAATTCATGTTCTATAGCTCAGAAATGTGTAGTGCACTAGTGCTCCTACTTGACTCTTTGGTGGGCGGAGCAGAATCCGGTTCGTGGTTGATTACAACTACTTCTATAGGTCTGTATGTATGCATGGGACAGATCATCTAAAGCCTACACGTAGATTGTAGCCGATCATCAAGTGCCCAATTAAATTGTTGCAAATCATCAAAATTCCCCGACTATTCGTACATTACCAGTGTGAATAGTTATTTGTATTGAATAAATATAAAATCTCTTATCTTTACTATGACAAGACTCCTCTTTTATATGGCAACCTCTCTTATGTTTTCTCTCTCGCTCATGCGGATGCTTTGAAAGTGGTCAGACCATATTCCGAACCCTGCGCAAACGGGAGCTACATGCACCGGACTGCCTTTTTTTTATGCAAATGCTTTCAAAAGCCTGTCATAGTTTACAAATCTGCCGAGGATAGAATATATTCATAGATAAAGAAAGAGCTCAATCTTTGAGCACTAGAGAATTAACTCGCCAAACCTGACGGGCAAGGAGAGATAAGTTAAAGATTTCCATATCTCGAAATCCCAATCCACACTAGTAGAAAAGGGGGCAATGGTCCAGGCCAGGTCAGCCCATTAGTCCCGGTTCAATACAGAACCTGGACCCATGGGGACATTGGACCCGGTTCGTGAGCCCCGGGGGCCGGCCGGGCCACGTGGGCCATTTGTCCCGGTTCGTCTGGACCTTTTGGCCTCGTTTGGTGGGACGAACAGGGACCAATGGGCCTCGCTCTTGGCCCACCACCATTGGTCCCGGTTGGTGGCTTGAACCGGGACCAAAGGCTGCCCTTTAGTCCCGGTTCGTGCCACGAACCGGGACCAATTAATTGCCTATATATACCCTCGCCCGCGAGCAGAGCACTCCCACTGCTCTGTTTTTCCTGGCCGGTGAGGAGAGAGCTTTGTGGTGCTCTAGCTCACCTCCTATGCACACGAGGTGTTCGATGGAATGTCCGAGCCACACTACTTAAGCTTTCTCCTCTCCAAGCTCGACCTCCAAGCTCCATTTTCCTCAATATTTGTCTAGGTTTAGCGGTCCGTCATGTCCCGTCCCCGCCTTCACCGCCGTCGATCGCCCGCGCCATTCTTGCCGCCGGCACCACCGTGGTGAGCCTCTTGTTCTTATCTTCTTTCTGAAAGTAAAAAAATTCTTACTTGTATATTATATAGATACTTGTATAATTTTCTTACTTTTATTATTGCATCTTATATAGTGCGATGGTTTTGGTATCCGCCCCCCGTCGGCCCTCGTCCTGTCTATGATTCGGATGTGGTATATATTATCTTTTCATAACTATTGGTTCATTTATTGTTTATGACAATTATGCCGACCAACGTGACATAGATTTTATTTATCTAGGAGGTTGTTGAACCGGAAATTCCAACCAACCCTATTGTCGAGAGGTTAAATTTAGTTGAAGAAGAAAATAATTTCTTGAAGGAAAAAATAAGAAAAATTGAGGAGGAGAAGATGATATTGGAGTTGCATGTTGCGGATGTCGTCGATGATCACAAGATCAAGATGGATGCAATGCGCTTGAAGATTAGAAAGATTAGAAAATATGCCATTCATACCGAGGCTTGGTATCATTATGCCGTTGGATCAGTTGTTACATTGGTTGCGATTATGATCGCATTTGTTTTCGCATTGAAATGTTTTACATAGTTTCAATGTATGGTTTAATTAATTTAGATGCTCTGCAGAGCTTTATGTTGTTAGATGAGAACTATGTATGTACTTTGGTTTTAATGTGATGATGAACTTCTATTAATTTGGTCACTTAATTATCTATTCATGATGTTCTGTAATGATTTTTGACACACTTAATTATATATAATGCACGCAGATGAACCGGCAATGGATGTACGGTTCAAGACACACCTCCGAGTACATTAAGGGCGTGCATGATTTTCTCGAAGTGGCTGAGGCAAACAAGCAGAATGGTTTTATGTGTTGTCCATGCCCTATATGTGGGAATACGAAGTCTTACTCTGACCGGAAAATCCTTCACACCCACCTGCTTTACAAGGGTTTCATGCCACACTATAATGTTTGGACGAGGCACGGAGAAATAGGGGTTATGATGGAAGACGGCGAAGAAGAAGAGTACGATGACAACTATGTGCCCCCTGAATACGGTGATGCTACTGAAGATCAAGAGGAACCAGACGATGTGCACGATGATGCTGCAACGGGCGAAGCTGCTGAAGATCAAGAGGAACCAGACGATGTGCCCGATGATGATGATCTCCGCCGGGTCATTGTCGATGCAAGGACGCAATGCGAAAGTCAAAAGGAGAAGCTGAAGTTCGATCGCATGTTAGAGGACCACAAAAAAGGGTTGTACCCCAATTGCGAAGATGGCAACACAAAGCTCGGTACCGTACTGGAATTGCTGCAGTGGAAGGCAGAGAATGCTGTGCCTGACAAAGGATTTGAGAAGCTACTGAAAATATTGAAGAAGAAGCTTCCAAAGGATAACGAATTGCCCGACAGTACATACGCAGCAAAGAAGGTCGTATGCCCTCTAGGATTGGAGGTGCAGAAGATACATGCATGCCCTAATGACTGCATCCTCTACCGCGGTGCGTACAAGGATCTGAACGCATGCCCGGTATGCGGTGCATTACGGTATAAGATCAGACGAGATGACCCTGGTGATGTTGACGGCGAGCCCCCCAGGAAGAGGGTTCCTGCGAAGGTGATGTGGTATGCTCCTATAATACCACGGTTGAAACGTCTGTTCAGAAACGGAGAGCATGCCAAGTTGATGCGATGGCACAGTGAGGACCGTAAGAAAGACGGGAAGTTGAGAGCACCCGCTGACGGGTCGCAGTGGAGAAAAATCGAGAGAAAGTACTGGGATGAGTTTGCAAGTGACCCAAGGAACGTATGGTTTGCTTTAAGCGCGGATGGCATTAATCCTTTCGGGGAGCAGAGCAGCAATCACAGCACCTGGCCCGTGACTCTATGTATGTATAACCTTCCTCCTTGGATGTGCATGAAGCGGAAGTTCATTATGATGCCAGTTCTCATCCAAGGCCCTAAGCAACCCGGCAACGACATTGATGTGTACCTAAGGCCATTAGTTGAAGAACTTTTACAGCTGTGGAATGGAAACGGTGTACGTACGTGGGATGAGCACAAACAGGAGGAATTTGACCTAAAGGCGTTGCTGTTCGTGACCATCAACGATTGGCCCGCTCTCAGTAACCTTTCAGGACAGACAAACAAGGGATACCACGCATGCACGCACTGTTTACTTGACACCGATAGTATATACCTGGGAAGCTGCAGGAAGAATGTGTACCTGGGCCATCGTCGATTTCTTCCGACCAACCATCAATGTCGAAAGAAAGGCAAGCATTTCAAAGGCGAGGCAGATCACCGGAAGAAGCCCGCCATGCGTACTGGTGATCACGTACTTGCTATGGTCAATGATTTACACGTAATCTTTGGAAAGGGTCCCGGCGCACTAGCTGTTCCGAATGACGCTGAGGGACACGCACCCATGTGGAAGAAGAAATCTATATTTTGGGACCTACCCTACTGGAAAGACCTAGAGGTCCGCTCTTCAATTGACGTGATGCACGTGATGAAGAACCTTTGCGTGAACCTGCTAGGCTTCTTGGGCGTGTATGGAAAGACAAAAGATACAGCTGAGGCACGGGAGGACCTGCAACGTTTGCACAAAAAAGACGGCATGCCTCCAAAGCAGTATGAAGGTCCTGCCAGCTATGCTCTTACCAAAGAAGAGAAGGAAATCTTCTTTGACTGCCTGCTTAGTATGAAGGTCCCGACTGGCTTCTCGTCGAATATAAAGGGAATAATAAATATGGCAGAGAAAAAGTTTCAGAACCTAAAGTCTCATGTCTGCCACGTGATTATGACGCAACTGCTTCCGGTTGCATTGAGGGGGCTTCTACCGGAAAACGTCCGATTAGCCATTGTGAAGCTATGTGCATTCCTCAATGCAATCTCTCAGAAGGTGATCGATCCAGAAATCATACCAAGGCTAAGGAGTGATGTGGTGCAATGTCTTGTCAGTTTCGAGCTGGTGTTCCCACCATCCTTCTTCAATATCATGACGCACGTCCTAGTTCATCTAGTTGACGAGATTGTCATTCTGGGCCCCGTATTTCTACACAATATGTACCCCTTTGAGAGGTTCATGGGAGTCCTAAAGAAATATGTCCGTAACCGCGCTAGGCCAGAAGGAAGCATCTCCATGGGCCATCAAACAGAGGATGTCATCGGGTTTTGTGTTGACTTCATTCCTGGCCTTAAGAAGATAGGTCTCCCTAAATCGCGGTATGAGGGGAGACTGACTGGAAAAGGCACGCTTGGAAGGGACTCAATAATATGCAGGGACGGATATTCTTGGTCTCAAGCACACTACACAGTTCTACAGAACTCTACCTTGGTGACCCCGTATGTCGATGAACACAAGAACAGTCTGCGCTCCAAACACCCGGAGCAGTGCGACGACTGGATTACATGTGAACACATCAGGACTTTCAGCAGTTGGTTGGAAACACGTCTCAGAGGTGACAACACTGTTTGTGATGAGCTGTACTTGTTGTCCAGGGGACCATCTTCGACTGTTACGATTTGGAAAGGATACGAGATAAATGGGAATACATTTTACACGATTGACCAAGATCAAAAGAGCACCAACCAAAACAGCGGTGTCCGCTTTGATGCAACAACCGAGAGGGGAAAGGACACATATTATGGTTACATAGTGGACATATGGGAACTTGACTACGGACATGATTTTAAGGTCCCTTTGTTTAAGTGCAAATGGGTCAATCTGTCAGGAGGCGGGGTACAGGTAGACCCACAGTACGGAATGACAACAGTGGATCTGAAAAATCTTGGGTACACTGACGAACCGTTCGTCCTAGCCAATGATGTGGCACAGGTTATCTATGTGAAGGACATGTCTACCAGACCGAGAAAAAGAAAAGATAAGGAAGCGAATACATCATACGATGAGCCAAAGCGCCACATAGTTCTTTCAGGAAAAAGGGACATCGTGGGAGTGGAGGGCAAGACAGACATGTCTGAAGATTATGAAAAGTTTCATGAAATTCCTCCCTTCAAAGTCAAGGTTGACCCCAGCATCCTGATAAACGATGAAGATTATCCATGGTTACGGCGCAATAAGCAAATGACACAAGCGAAGAAAAAGTGAAGACTTTCTCCCGCAACTATTATGATGATACCATGCCAACTTTGTAACAGACGAGTATGATACCATTGTCCGTTTTGTACATGCACATGCTATGTGGGTGAATTTATGATACCATGCCAACTTTCAACTTTTTCAGAGTTCATTTGAAAACTAATGGCACTAACAGAAAGTTTATAATTTTCCTAAAACTAAAAGCAAAAAAGAATTAAAAAATAGAGCAAAAAACAAAAGAAAATAAATAATGCAAAAAAAACAAAAAAACTGGAAAAATAAATAAAAATAGCAACAATAAGTATTTTGTTGTAAGTAGAAACAAAATAAAATAAATAAAGCAAGAAAGAAAACAAAAAAAGTGTTTTCAAATTTGAAAACTAATGGCACTAACAGAAAGTTTATAATTTTTCTAAAACTAAAAGCAAAAAGAATTAAAAAATAAAGCAAAAAACAAAAGAAAATAAATAATGCAAAAAACAAAAAAAACTGAAAAAAAAACAAAAAAAGTTGCCACCTATTGGGCCACCACGGCCTGAATACGACTAGAAACCCAACCTGGGCCAAGATTCAGGCCCGTAGAAGGCCCAATAGGCCCACCGCAGCATAGTGTGAGATTAGGCCCGCAAGCCTGCAGTTGAGAGGAGCTCGAGATGGTGGGCGCAACAGCGCTTATAAACCACTCTCGAGCCCTCTCAACTAGCGAGGTGGGATTAAACTTTCGCCGCGCTGCGGGCAGCATAGCGGCCTTTGGTCCCGGTTGGTGGCACCAACCAGGACTAAAGAGGGGGCATTGGTACTGGTTCATGGCACCAACCAGGACCAATGCCCCCCCTTTAGTCCCGGTTGGTGCCACCAACCGGGACCAAAGGCCGCCGCTTCCCGCCCTTTGGGCTGCTGAAAAGAGGCCTTTGGTCCCGGTTGTTGGCACCAACCGGGACTAAAGGGGTGCATTAGTCCCGGTTGGATTCACGAACCGGGACCAATGCTCTTGCTATATATACAACACTTAGCAGTTTCGACCAAATCCCTCACTTCTCCCCGACGCCCCTGCTCCTCCTCGTCGTCGTCGCCGCCCGACGCCCCTGCTCCACCTTGCCGTCGCCGCCGCCACCGACGTCGTCAGGCTGCTCGCCTTCGCCGTCGCCGCCGCCCCCTGTGAGCACAGCCTGCTCCCGCGCCCCTCTCGTCCCGCGCCCCTGCGTGGCCGCCGCACCGCCGCCCCTGCCCTGCGCGGCCGCTGCGCGCCGCCCCTGTCCTGCGCGGTCGGCGCGCCGCCGCCCCTGCCCTGCGCGACCGCCGCGCGCCGCCCCGCCGCCCCTGCCCTGCATTTTTCATAGCATTTTTTTTGTATTTTTTGTGTATATATGTTTGTATGTGTATATATGTGTACATGTTCATAGTATTTTTTTCATAAGTGTATTTTTTGTTCATTGCATTTTTTTCATATATATAATGTATATATGTATGTGGTAGCTATATATATGATGAATGGATGTGGCTATATATGTATGAATATAATGTTCATAGCATTTTTTTGTTTATATATGTTTTTTCATATATGTATTAATTTTTTATTTAGGTTGTTAGTATATATCAATTTTAGGTTAGTGCATTTTAGGTTAGTGTAGAGGAGAAAGGAAAATAAGGAAATGGAAGAAAAGAGGAAGAAGGAAGAAGGAGATCAAAGAAGAAGAAAAAGAAGGAGAGGAAAAAGAAAAATAAGAAGAGGAAGAAAGGATAAGAAGAGGAGAGGAAGAAGAGGAGAAATAAATAAGAAGTGGAAAAAAGAAGAAAAAGAAGAGGAGAAGAAGTTCTTTTTCCTCTCCTTCTTTTTCTTCTTCTTCGATCTCCTTCTTCCTTCTTCCTTTTCCTTATTTTCCTTTCTCGAGGGAGAAGAAGAAAAAGAAGAGGAGAAGAAGAAGAAAGGAATAAAGGAGAAAGAAGAAACTTCAACATGAGGGGGGGGGTACCGATACCCCCTCCCTGATAACAATATTTTCCCATGTATATGTATGTCGCGTCGTTGTCAATATAACCCCCTCCCGGATAACTTCGACATCAGGGGCGGTCGATATATATACCCTCTCTCGACCGTGATAACTTATACCACGGCAGCACCCCCCTCGGCCCTCTCGCTCGACCAAAACTCTCGAGGACACCCAAACCCTAGAGAGAAAACAATGTTGGTCTCCTACCCTCTCCCGCCGCGCCCCTATCTGACAAATTAACTCTCTCGAGGCCACACAAATTTACCAAGTTAAAAGAGCGTTGTCGTCGAGGCCACCCCAAACCCTTAAAGCGTTGTGTCGAGGCCACCCCAAACCCTAGAGAAGCAGCGTCGAGGCCACTAACATGATTCCTTATTGTGATTAGCTAGCTAGTTCTACATTTGCCACTAATATATATCCATCTGTACCATGTTTGAATAATAATTGACATGTTGTAAATATTTGCAGAAACTATGGAGCACTCCCGAGACGAAGCAACAGAAGCGATGTTGGGGGACATAATCGCACAAGGAAGTGATGAAGTTGCATCATTTCTCAACAACACCGATGGTCAGGAAGGACTGGGTGAAGAAGAGGGCTATGTTCATGATGGCTCCGGCCCATTAATGCCGGTACAAGAAGAGGGCTATGTTCATGATGGCTCCGGTGACACAATGGAGGTACAAGAAGGAGACCGTGCTGACTGCTCCGGTGACCGAACCGAGTCCGGCCAGGTATATATATATTAGTTAAGCCCGTGCTGACTAGTTAATTGATGCATCCATTGTTTTGGTATATGTACACATATTAATTAACTCTCGTCTTTCTTCCTTTTTCTAGCCCTTCGGATCGAGCACAACTTCGGTAAGGAGACGAGGCCCGAAGAAAAAGTTGAGCTCGGATGAAAGGTTTGAGATCATAGAAATCGCGCCCAACGGCGAACCGATTGAACCCATCCGGACAAAGAACGCATTTTCTGCTCAGTGCAGGGTTCTTGTTACGGACAAGATCCCGATCAGCATCCAGCAATGGTATAATCCTAAGGAGGAAGAGCCCGAGGTGTCTTATGTCAATGATATGAAGAAAGATGATCTTTGGACTCAGCTGAAGGCAAATTTCACCCTACCGCCAGAGGTGGATCCAGAGAAGCCAGTTAAAGAGCAATTAATCAAGTCTTGTGCTCTTAAGAAGATGGCAACCCTATTCAGGAGGTGGAGGAAAGAGCTGAACAAGTTTGTCGACAAAGAAGAGACACCAGAATTCATCGGCAAATATGAGAAGATCAAAGATCACTGACCCGCATTTGTGGCCCACAAGACATCAGAAAAGAGTAAGAAGATGTCGGCGACAAACAAGCAAAATGCTGCGAAGAAGTAGTTTCACCATCGCACGGGGTCAGGTGGCTACCTCAAAGCTCGGCCTAAGTGGTCCAAGGCTGAGAATGATCTGCTTGATAAAGGGATCTAACCAGAGACAATGTACTGGCCAGACCGTTGCCGGACTTGGTTCTTCGGGGCTGGCGGAACCTTGGACCCTATATCAGGGAAGTGCCATTGGACGGACGAGCAACTGAAAATACCAGTCAAGAGGCTTCGGCACTATATCAATGCAGCGCAGCAAGGGACGTTCGTTCCAGACAGGGAGAAGGACGAGCTCACAATGGCCCTCGGGAATCCTGAGCACCCTGGACGGACACGAGGCACGCCAGGCTCCATTCCGTGGAAGGTTGGTTTTCCGGACGCAGGGGGTTACAAAACCCACGAGAGGAGGAAGAAACTGGAGCAGGGCCAACTGCAGGCGCTGCACGAAAGGGTAATGGGGCTAGAGGAACGAGAAGAGGAACGAGAAGCAGATCGCAGCAAACGACCTGCCGAAGCTTCCCCCGAAGCTACCCCGCCATCTCAGCGGAGAAGCAGCGTGGCTTCCACCGAGCTGCTTCAGCCGGAGCATGTCTTGACGGCTCCTGCCAGCTATCCCGTGGATGCTATCACGGAGTCTCAAAATTGCCACATTATGACGCGATGGATGAATTTGAAGGTCAAGGCGGCTGTTGGCTCTGTTTATCCTACTGAACCCGGCGCAACTTTTCACTGCCGGCCGATTCCAGAAGGATATGCTAGGGTGATGGTGGATGAAATAACAGAGGGATTTGAGGACCTCCTGCTTGACCACCCTACCGGTGAAGGGGAGACTAGGCTGGGTTCTGCTCTGAAGACTCCATGCCTATGGCGGAAGGAGCTCATCAACCTTCCGAACTGGACGCCTCCGCCTCCTCCTCCTCCTCCGGCGAGTCAGGGCACTCCGCCTCCTCCACCGCCTCCTCCTCCGGCGAGTGACGATCAGGGCACTGGGCCTCCTTCTCCGGCGCGTGGCGGCACTCCGCCTCCTTCTCCGCCTGCGCCGGCGCGCCCGAGCAGCCAGCAGCCTCCTCCTTCTCCGCCTCGCCAGCAAGGGCGGAAGAGACCCGCTGCCGCCCCGGCTGCTCCAGCGCGTTGTAGTCCTTCTCCTCCGCCTCGTAAGCAAGCACGAAAGAAGACAGACGCCGCAGCCTCTCCGTCTGCTCCGGCGTCTAGCAGTACAGCCAAAGGCGGGAGGCAATACAGATACGGTCCACCTCTCAAGCCTCTAGAGAAGTTACCGTACGAGAGGACCGAGGAGGAAAACGCGATGATCGTGCGGACCCACGTGAAGGACTTCTTTGAAGGGGTGAAAGAAAAGAGACATCCACCTCCGGAGGAGAAGGTAGATCCGGCGAAAGCAAAGCGCACTCTCGATGCCCTGAGGAAACCGACAAATCTTCATCGAGAACCAACTATGAGCGCATTACTAAACAGACATATCTCCAAGCGGAGCGGTCGGGAAGTACTGTCAGACATCAAAGGTCAAGAGAATGAGCAGCTGCGAAAAAATTGACCAGCTCGGCGAACAAGCAAACCAATCGTGCCCCCCGCTCAATGTGTCTAGCGGCAACATCGTCGCTAATGCTTCGGGGATGGTGGCCGGTTATGGCAATCTATCAGATTACCTGCCTGACGATCAACTTCCTGATTTCATGGAGGTGGATGAACACAGATACGAGTACGGGAAGCCTCTCGTCAAAGATGAAAAATCTCTAACAACGATGATGCGAAGATTCCATAATTGGTACATGAAAACCTGTAGAGAGTCTGGGGGGACGAATAGTTTGTATCTGAACATTAAAGAGGAGCACGACCTCATTGGAACTGATCTGTTGTGTGTTCCATTTGAGGAGTTCTTCGCGTTCTTCAATCAAAAGGCCCTCGATAAACTAACGGTCTTTTGCTACTGCCTGTAAGTACTATTTCTGTCATTAAGTCTCTATATATAGCTCGGCTCTTTCATTGCATGTATATATATAATTATCCTCACTGTATTATGCACATTGAAGATTGTTGAATGCAAGAAGACAAATCCGTGATATTGGGTTCATTAACACAAATCTCAAAGATGAATGGAATGTTAAACATGATGCCAAACAAATCTCACAGATGAATGGAATGTTAAACCGATGCCAAACAAATCTCACAGATGAATGGAATGTTAAACATTAATTATCCTCAATATATTATGCAGATTGAAGATCGTCGAGTGCACAAAACAAGAAATTTATGATATTGGGTTCATTAACACAAATATCATAGATGATATTCAGGTTAAAAAGCACGCCGATGAGGCCGAGGCCAACTTGCTACAATCGTTGATCAAAAATCAAAACAAAGATACCATACTTTTTCCTTACAACTTCAAGTGAGTGTTACCGTTGTGTGCATATTCGGTTTCCCTTGTTACTCGAGCGAGGTTATAGTAATGTAATTGATGAGTTATGCATGCGTGCGCAGCTTCCACTATGTTCTTCTGGAGATTAAGCTTGAGCGGGGACTAGTAACCATCTTAGACTCGAGACGAAAAGATCCCGAAACCTATGCGGACATGACTGAATTGCTCAACAAGTAAGTTCAATCGATCATTATCGCACCATATCGGCAACTTTTTGTTCATTTCCTGATATCTCAAGTAATAATTATTATTTTCTTTGTCTTGCAGGGTTTGGAAACAGTTCACCGCAGAAGCTCTGGGACTGCCGAAGGAGCTGCAATATACATACCCGAAAGTAAGTACTACTGGCTAGCTAGTTGCGCGCATCTCCCGTTGATTCTATAGCTATACTTTCATCAATGCCATTTATAATGCTTCATTATCAGTTTGATTGACCTCTATTTCTCGTAAAGTGCTTGTGGCAGGAACAAGGGAATGATTTCTGTGGATACTACGTGTGCGAGTTCATCTACAACGCGACTTTGAAAAATAAGCGGGGCTACTCTAAAAGACAATATGAAGTGCGTAAGTAATAATATTCACAATTTCATTTTATTACACCATCATTTCTAATGAGTTTCATTCATATATATGTATTAATTAACCCCCTTCTTCAAATTAGACGTGGCAGATGCGGAATGAACTCCTAGAACAAGATCGCATGAAAGCAATTCAAGAGGAATTGGCGGGATTCTTTCTTGACCACGTCATCAATAAAGCCGGAGAAAACCATGTGGAAGTTGATTTCAATTGCTAGGGGATTGTAATTAAGAGATCTTACATATTGTATATGTATGTAGCCAGTAGCGTCGGATAGATAATACGAAAACTTGTTGTTCGACCTAATCTCTCGGAGAAGGAGAGGTCGATCGATCACTTCTCTCGGTATGCATGACGAACTTCTGTACTTAATGGTTCCCTTCATTTTCTTACTAGCTAGCGTGTCGAGGGCCTCTCTATGTATAGTACGCAGCGTTGACCAAGCACGGACATAAGAGAGGACACTTCTCTCTATTAATTAGCTAGCTAACACAATATATGAAACACCTAAATTAACCCCCTAAAACCCCAACCCCCCCCCCCTTTAAAAAAAAACAAAAACCCCAGCCACTGGAATGCTGACGCGTGGATGCCTTTTGGTCCCGGTTGGTGCCACCAACCGGGACCAAAGGCCCCCCTGCCTGGGCTCGGCGCACCGGCCACGTGGAGGCCCATCTGTCCCGGTTCGTGTTAGAACTGGGACTAAAGGGGGAAGGTATTAGTAACGACCCATTAGTTCCGGTTCATGAACCGGGACTAAAGACCCTTATGAACCGGGACAAATCCCCCCTTTTCTACTAGTGCCACACCTTTTTACCCGAGCATTGACATTGTATCCCATGCTACCCACACAACCTTCCTTTTCCCTTTCTTGTTGCCCCACCATAACTTGCGGACAAGAGAAGTTATATTCTTGCAGTGACCTCGTGGTAAATTGAAGATTGACATTGAGTATGTGGGAATTGCCTGTATAACGGATTCTATTAGGACTTCTTTCCCGCTTCCAACAAGGCACTTTTCCATCCAGCCCTATACACACTTCCATACTCGATCTTTTAAATATGCAGAAGTACCGTTCTTCCCTCGTCCTACCTCTGAGGGGAGACCCAAATATTTCTCTTAGAGGGATTCTTTGTGCACTTCCGAAGCTTCTTTTATCTCTTCCCTTACTGCTTGAGAACATTTTTTACCAAAAGAAAATTGAGGATTTTTCATTGTTGATGCGATGGCCAGAAGCTTGACAGTAAGAGAGCAAAATCGTGTCCAATGCCTCGTCCTTCTCGTTAGTTGCCTTGCTGAAGAGTAAGCAATCATGCATAAAAAGTAACAAGTTAACTTTCGGTGCAGTAGGGGCAAGCTGAAGCTGGATACCTCCTAGATCCCCAACATGACAGGCATGCTACACCAGACAAGAGAGGCCCTCGACTGCAAGTAAAAAGAGGCAGGGGAGATGAGGCCCTCCTGCCTTATACCTCGTGACGGAATAAACTCACTCGTGCAACATCCATTCAACAGTACCGAGAATGACACAGTATCCTAACTCCCCTCATAACTGCTTCAACAAAGGAACTGCATAGACCCAGTTTACGCATGATGGCCTCAAGATAGGTCCACTCTAACCAGTCATACACATGGTGCATATCCAGTTTAACCGTGCAATAAGAGTTCTTTTTGCTTCTGTTATTTTTCATATAGCTCTCACGCCTGAAGTGCGCCATATAGTAGCTCCCAGGGCTAGTTGGGGCCAAATGTTGGAATGCAGGCCGTAATGACTAACAACATCACGATCATCGTTAGCCCAACACATGCACAACTCATGGTAGTTGCACTGTTTCTTGGGCAAAAATTGGAGATCCAAAGGGTGTCAACTAGGGGAGGCTATGCCTGAAAACCAAGGGCAAATGGGCTGGCACACTTGGCGTGAGCAGTTTTCGTTTTCCTATTCAAGTTTATAGTCGAGTTTTCCCCCAGAAAAGGATGTTGTTTTTTAAAAAATATAAATATTTATGAACCTACTAAAAATGGAAAATAAAATTTAAAAAGTGTTCGGTATGTGTTTTTAAAAAGATTGGTTTATATTAATAAAATGTCATCATATATTAAAATGTTCAGTGTGTGTATTTGAAAATGTTCACCATATTAGAAAATTTGAAAATATTACAAAATTCACCGTATTTGAAATAGTGTTCAATTTATATTACAAAGAAAATGTTAGGTGTGTATTGAATATATATCCATGGTATATTAAAGAACTATTCACCGTGTATTAAAAAATCTACACATGGTACTGTAAAATAAAAAAAATGTGGAAAACCCAAACAAATATAAAACCATGAAAAAACTGAAAGAAAATAAATAAAATAAACAAATTAAAAAAGCAGCAGGAGAGAACGAAAAAAAACTAACAAACGAACGCACCGTGGGCTGCCTAACTGGGCTGGTCCACCTTGATCGGTTGTGAGCGAATGTTGCTGACGTCAACTAGGACTCACCGTTACCCCTCAAAAAAAAAAAAACTAGGACTCACCGTTGATCCTAAAAATAAAGAAAACTAGTAGTACTCAGCGTTGTCTAAAAAAAATCTAGTACTCACCGTTGTCTAAAAAAATCGAATACCTAGGATTCAAAAAACAACAACTAGGATTCACCGGAAAATTGGTAAATCAAGCACCGCGTATTATTATCGCTGTACGCGCGTCGATCGAGTCCGCGCTAGGGTAGGAGCGTACGTAGCACGAACAGGCCAAGCCGCAATCCGCGAAGAAGTAGGGGTCGCAGTTTCCCGCCACCTTCCTGCCCCTCTCACGGCCTCACCTCCTTCATATAAGGCGCAGCCACCGTGCCGGCCGGAAGCGCGGAGATCGACAGCGAGAGGAGGGACTCAGGTCCACATCCTCACAACGACAGCCCAGGGTCGGCCGTACGTACGTACGTGTAGCCAGCGACAGGAACGGGAGACCGCCATGAGAGGCAACGAGGCGAGGCGGCTCTGCGCGCTGCTGCTGGTGCTGCTCTGCGTGGCCACGCACTTCCATGGCGCGTACTGCGGTGCAGGAGGCCGTGGAGTCGGTGGAGGCGGCGGGAGAGGTGCAGGAGGTTTCGGGAGAGGCGGCAGCGGGAGGAGTGGAGGAGGTTACCGGAGAAGAGGGGGATCCGGATGGAGTGGCGGCGGCGGGGCTGTGTGGCCGTGGTCGCACCGACACAGCGCAGCGGCTGAACCGCGTCGGCTGGACGGTTTCTTGCGCCGCCACACTCGCGGCCGCGGCGCTCGTATGGTGGCTCTGACCTCTGAGAGTACCTACTTCGACAGCAAGCTAATCTGGGGAGTACTATAGATTGGTGGATGTAATCCAATTGTTACGAGTGATATCTGGTAGTAGTAAGGAGTAGTAGAGGACCAGTATATATCCCGTATATTTCTTGTAAAGTTTCTGTTTTAGGGATTAATTCTTGTGAAGTTAATCAAAAGACTCACATTAATCGATCACAAAATACTGTAAGCCACTATTTGGCAACTTTTGGTAGATGTACTGGTCGCAACACCATGGTGTGTGGTTAGGACCAGGCCCTGATAAGGGCGGTGAACTTTTTGTACTTCTGATGATAGCAATGCTACGTGATCAAATACTAGTTTTGAAGTTTTTTTTTCCAAAAAGGGGTTTCGCCCCAGCCCCTGCATCAGAATGATGTATACGACCAACATTATTAAAGTGTAAAAGATCCAACAAGAGTCTCCAAGTCTCACACGAAGTAGTAAACAAAAGCTCACAAAGAGCAAAACATGAAAAGCAAAGCCACAACGGGCTGGCATAAAAACAGGAGCACTACATGTCTATCCTATTACATGACCGTCATCCAAACCGGTTAAAAATATCCCGTGCTACCATCTCCCACCGGGTAGACGCAGTAACCAAACGCTCCCTAGCCTCTGTCGGAGTGAGTAGCGACCACATACGGATCAATGCAGTGGCCCTGAAAATAACCTACAAAAAGTGAATTTTTGTTGTTCTGTTAAAAACTATATCATTTCTGCAATTCCAGACTGCCCAAAATAAAGCACAAACACCAACACGAATGTGCCTCGCTGTATCTGGATCTATCCCATCGAGCCACGTCCCAAATAACATGTTGATAGAATTCGGTGGAACAATATTAAAAGCAATGTGAACCGACCGCCACAAAATCTTGGCCAGTGGACACTCAAGAAAGAGGTGTTTGATAGATTCATTATGGTCACAAAAACTGCATCTTGCAGGTCCAATCCAGTTACGTTTTGCCAAATTATCCTTAGTCAAAATAACTTGTTTATGCACAAACCACATAAACACTTTGATTCTCAAAGGAACCTTGACTTTCCAGACATGCTTTGAGGAAGGAATGACGCTAGAATTAATAGCATCCGGATACATGGATTTGACCGAGAACACTCCGTTCTTAGTGAGTTTCCAACACAGCTGATCTGGCTGTTGAGACAGCTGGACATCCATCAATCTTCTCACAAGATGGAGCCAGACCTCCCAACAATCTCCCACTAGCGTCCTCCGAAATTGAATATTGAGTGGAATGGAGTGTAGAACTGTTGCAACGTAAGCCTCTCTATGTTGAACAATGTTATACAAAGAAGGATATTGAAGTGCAAGGGGTGTCTCCCCAAGCCACGTATCCTCCCAGAACCTTGTAGTAGCTCCATTACCGACTAAGAACCTTGTCCTATTGAAGAAGAGTGGTTTAACTCTCATCAAACCTTTCCAAAATGGTGAATCAATCGGCCTCACTGTCACCTGGGACAAGGTTTTAGTTTGAAGATACTTATTCCGCAAGATCTGAGCCCAAGTGGCCTCCGTCTCGGTAAAAAGCTTAAACAACCACTTGCTAAGGAGACATCTGTTCTTGACTTCTAGGTTCTCAATACCTAGACCCCCTTGGTCCTTTGGCCTACAGATGATATCCCATTTAGCAAGCCTGTATTTTCGGTTAAGCTCATCACTCTGCCAAAAGAATCGTGATCGATAGAAATCGAGCCTCTTCCTGACTCCAACTGGAACCTCGAAAAAGGAAAGAAGAAACATTGGCATACTTGTGAGGACAGAATTAATCAATATTAATCGTCATCCGTATGACATGAGCTTTCTTTTCCAACAGCTCAGTTTCTTCTCAAAACGATCTTCAATGCACTTCCATTCTCTGTTGGTCAGCTTACGATGATGAATGGGTATACCTAAATATGTGAAAGGTAGAGTCCCCAATTCACACCCAAACAATTGTTTGTATGCCTCTTGGTCGTCATTAGCTCTGCCAAAAAAGAACAATTCGCTCTTGTGGAAGTTAATTTTTAAACCGGTCAATTGTTCAAATAGCAAAGCACAAGCTTCATGTTTCGCGCTTTTGCAAGGTCGTGCTCCATGAAGATGATAGTATCATCAGCATACTGAAGGATGGAGACACCGCCATCAACTAAGTGCGGAACAAGGCCACCTACCTGACCCGCATCCTTAGCCCATCCTTTTAGAATGGTCAGCATGTCTACCACTATGTTAAATAGGATCGGTGACATCGGATCCCCTTGCCTGAACCCTTTGTGTGTTTGGAAGTAGTGACCGATGTCATCATTCACTTTAATCCCAACACTCCCTTTTTGCGTGAAGGATTCTACCTGGGTTCTGCAGGCCGGATCAAAACCTTTCATACGCAACGCCTGTTGAAGGAAGGGCCATTTTACTTTATCGTATGCTTTCTCAAAATCCACTTTGAAAACAACGCCATCGAGTTTTTTGGAGTGAATCTCATGGAGCGTTTCATGCAAGACGACAACCCCTTCTAGGATGTTTCTGTCTGGCATGAAAGCAGTTTGGGATGGTTGCACCACAGAATGCGCAATTTGCGTAAGCCTATTCATCCCAACCTTGGTGAAAATTTTAAAACTAACATTAAGAAGACAGATAGGTATGAACTGTTCAATGCGAACGACCTCTGTCTTCTTAGGAAGTAAAGTTATCGTTCCAAAATTCAACTGAAACAATTGAAGCTGTCCAGAGAAAAGCTCATGGAACATCGGAAGCAGATCCCCCTTAATAAAGTGCCAACATTTTTTTATAAAACTCCGCCGGAAAACCATCCGGCCCTGGAGCCTTATTATTCTTCATTTGTGAAATGGCCTCAAACACCTCTTTCTCCGTAAAAGGGGCAGTCAAAATCTCGTTCTCGTCAGACGCCAGTTGAGGAACATCCTCAACCCTGGACTCATCTAAGGACACAAAATTATCCTCCGGAGGACCAAACAACTGCTTGTAATAGTTGGTTATATAAACTTTCAGATTCTCCTGACCTACAATCATCCCTTCGTCCTGTTCTAGTTGGAAAATCCTCTTCTTGCGATGCTTACCATTAGCAATCATGTGAAAAAATTGAGTGTTATCATCCCCTTGGACGATCTTGCAAACCTTAGCTCGCAAAGCCCACTTCAATTCCTCCTCTCGAAGAAGTTCTTTCAGTCTGAACTCAGCCACCATCCTAGTTTGCATCTCGTTGGTATCTAAAATAGTGGTTTCGGCCTTTACGTCTAAGGCTTGAATAAGTAAAAGGAGCCATTCCTTCTCAGCCTTATACACCCCATACGTATGCTTAGCCCATCCACGAAGGAAACTTCGTAAATGACGAATCTTACACTGCCACCTTTCAATAGGTGACCTTCCTCCTGAGTCTTTAGCCCATTCTCTGGCTAGCAAATCAAGGAACCCTTCTCTTTCAAACCATGCTAGCTCAAAAGAAAAGGTGTTCTTATTGCCCATATGGGTTTGAGCCCCTGAGTCAACTAGTAACGGCGTGTGATCCGAGATACCACACGAAAGCGCCTGGACCGTTACTAGGGGGAACTTTTGTTCCCACTCGACACTAGCTAGGACACGGTCTAGCTTCTCAAAAGTCGGGATTGGTAACGAGTTAGCCCAAGTGAATTTCCTACCCGACAGCTCTATCTCTCTGAGATCCAAGCTCTCAATTATGGTATTGAACATAAATGACCATCTGCCGTCAAAATTGTCATTATTCTTTTCCTCCCTTCTTCGAATAATGTTGAAATCACCCCCTACTAAGATAGGAAGCTGCTCGTTACCACAAATACGGACAAGATCGGCCAAAAAATCTGGTTTGAGTTCTGGTTGCGCAGCACCGTATACTGCCACCAATGCCCAATCAAACCCAGACTTTGTTTTGACTCAAAACTTTACCGCAAAATCTCCCATCACCACACTCCGAACTTCCAGAGAGTCACACTTAACCCCAAGAAAAACCCCGCTGGATCTTCCTCGCGGAGGCAGGCAATGCCAGTCGAAGTCGACACCCCTTGAAAGAGTGCTAAGAAATTGGGGGGTGAAGTTGTCCCTACCAGTCTCTGATATAGCAATAAAATCCAACTGGTGTTCAAGAGACGCCTCCGCTAGAAACCTTCTTTTAGCCAATTCTTTAAGACCTCTGCTATTTCAGAAGATGCCTCTCATATTTCATCATGAAATTTTTTAGAGGTATGGATCCTAGCACTTCTACGCACAACCGACAGTGGGTAAACCTTCCGTTTCCATGTCCGCTTAGGCTTAATGTGATCCTCCCGTTGGTCACCACAACCGGGCTCCACAGAGATAGCCATCGAACCATCTACATGATTCGAGACCTCAGGGTTACCGGAACCCTCCGCCTCCTCCGTCTTAGGAAGTGAAGGGTAAAGATCCGCACACAAACTATCAAGAGCCCTGACCCCTAACGCATCTATGTCCGAATCATTCATGGGTTTAACAGCAGCTATGTTACGAATCAATTCGAAAGCGCGCTCTGCTTCTAGGTCGAGACTATCATTAACAGATTTATTAGTTTCAGATTCATTACTCCCTAGTGAGACCCCTAATTGATTTGCATTGTTAACAATCTCATCACTTGAAAAATGCAAAATCGAATTAGACAAACAGACAGACATACCAGTAGTGACCTGAATGTCATGAAGCTTGGCCGCCCGCATAGCGCACCTCAACTGCATGTCGTCCACATCCGGTTGCTCCTGAAGCCGACTGCTTATCTGCCGCCCCTTAGAAACAGAATTTGGGATCCCACCAAAAGCTATGGCCTCCTCCCTCTTCGCCCCATTGGGAATAAGGCCGCCTGCCTGACCCCCAACAGAGCATAACTGAACTGGATCAGTCGAAACATCACCAGAAGTCCTCAAGGCCTCTCGCGACCTTGGTCGGAGCCCAGATCCCGGGGACACCACAGGATCACCCAGTGGCGCAGCACCAGGACCCGTGCCAGCACCTGAGAGAGGCGAATTCATAAGAGGATGGCGGCGCGGCGAAGCCATGAGAGGCCCCTGACCACTCTCACCACCCGACCCTCCCGCCGGGGCAATGGTCGCCGGAGATGGCGCCACAGGGGGCGTCGGTGGACGCAACGCCAGGGAGGGAGAGGGGGATACGCAGGCCACCTGCCTGCATGCCCCCCCAAGGTCCGCCCGAGCCTCCAAGATGCCCAAAGCCACCGAGCCAGCCTTGGGCCCCCCCCCCCGAAGCAGGTGAAGACTCGGCGAATGAGGGCCGGGCCACCTACTCGCCACCGACCGCAGAACCATCCAGACCGTCCGTCACCTCCAACCTGAGCAACAACGATGAAGGGGGGGGGGTAACGGAGACCTCCTGCCCACCGGCTCCTCCCAGTCCGTCCATCCCCAGCAACAAGTCAGACCCCACAAACACCGCGGGGAGTGCATCGACGGATCGTCCAAATCCACTTGATCGCTCCAAAGACGAGGAGGCGCTGAGAAAGCTCCTAAAGATCCAAGCTACAGCATATTAGTCGGAACAGACCCCGATGCCTTTTCCTTAGCAGTCTCTCCTGCCTGAGTAGAATCCGTAGGCCCTGTAGCCTTGTCCCCATCATTGTGTGTACTACCATCCTGGTTCCCAGAAGCACCTCCCCCCTCAGAAGTGTCCATATGACGCACCTCCTCAAACTCCTTGAACAAATCAGGGTCCTCATACTCAACATCCAGCATATACGCGACTCCCTCGTGAGTCCATCTTACCACATCCACCAAGAACTCAATGTTAGCCACACTAACCAGCAAACGTGCCACACCATGAGCATGCGTGAAAGGCATATCCACCTGCTCCGTCTTGCCGAGCATAGTTCCAGGCTCCAAGTGACCAGGAAGCTATCCAAGGGCTCAGAAGGCGCCCCCAAAAAACGAACCCAAATCTGAGTCGACGGCTTACCCTGAGGCTCCTTCTTTTTCCACTCATCAAACTGCAACACAAAACTTGTACCAGTAACCCGACTCATGCCAAACTTCAGAATTCTCATCTGATCCTCCTTAGACAGAAACTCCACTTTGTAAGTCTGATCTGATAACTTCAATAAAGACCACTGGAACTTACCTGGTGCCAACTCCCGCAACTGCTAAATAATCTGAGCTTCAGTGAGAGAGCCATGAACCATCTTAACCATGCCTGGGAAGGAGGTTTGAACCATGGGAGCCACCGGAGCCACACTTGGTGACTCGAAAAACATCAACTCAGCGCAACAGACCCCATAAATGCTAACTATAGGTTTGGGCCCCAGAAGAAATGGACATTCCGCCGCCGTATGTTTTGATTTCTGGCATAAATCACATAACTCAGCAGAGCAATCAGCCATAAAGTGACCCGGTTCTCCGCATCGAAAACATGTCAACTTCTTCTTCTTCTTAGTCGCCCACTTGGACGGTTTGTCTCCCTCAGACTTCTCCATGCCTTTGTCTTACATAGCCTCACCAGATTGGGAGGGCTCCGGCACCGTCACATCAGCGAGGGCTCGAACAGTCTCCATGGCAACCTGTGGCAGAACCGCACCATCTGTGATCCCCTCCTCAATGCTCGATGCCGAACCCGTAGCAACAGGCACATGGCAAGGTGGAGGGGGACGCCGGTAGCCACCACGACCACCACGGAAATGACCACAGAAGGAGAGGTTATTGGTTCCAACCGCCCCTTCCACAAAACTGTCGGGCGGCCCTTGAAAACCTCGATTATCAGCTCCGTGATCAGCCCCAGCAAAGTCGTGACCACCTCCAGTCGATGAAGAACCTCGATGAAGCCCTTCACCGTAGGCATTGAAGCCGTTGTCACCCCACTGACCATGCTGGGGGTAGCGGCCGTCTCCCGCAAAACCGCCCGAGACGAGGCCACCCTCTCCCTAAACAGAGCCTCCACGCCCGCCAGCCATCTGCTTAGGCCAAGGGCGCTGCGGTGGCGGCGGCGGGGGGGGGGGGGGTAGCCCTGGGCTGCGGCTGCGCAGGCCTAGCCGGCGGCGGCGCCACGGCCTGCGCAAGCACCGGCGCAGCCGGCCCCACACCCTGCGTCGGAGTAGCTCCAGCCGCCCACGACCCCGTTGTCACCACAGGAACGGGCTTCGGCGGTTGGTGTCCCTTCGGCGCCATCGTGATCCCGCCTACCGCCGACGCCGCGACCAGTTCGGATCGTCCCTTCCCGCGCCCAACAACAGCTGGAAAACCCTGCTTTCCATGGCGATGATACGTCTCCAACGTATCTATAATTTTTGATTAATCCATGCTATTATATTACCTGTTTTGAATCATTATGGGCTTTATTATACACTTTTATATTACTTTTGGGACTAACCTACTAACCGGAGGCCCAGCCCATATTGCTGTTTTATTGTCTGTTTCAGTATTTCGAAGAAAAGGAATATCAAACGGAGTCCAAACGGAATGAAACCTTCGGCAACGTGATTTTTTGGAAGAATATCATCCTGGAGATGTGGAGTTCAAGTCAGAAGATACTCGAGGACTCCACGAGATAGGAGGGCGCCCCCCTGTAGGGCGCGTCCCCCTGTCTCGTGTGCCCCTCGAGCACCTCCCTACCGACTTCTTTCGCCTATATAGTCCCACGTACCCTAAAAACATCCAGGGAGAAGATAGATCAGGAGTTCCGCCGCCGCAAGCCTCTGTAGCCACCAAAAACCTCTCGGGAGTCCATTCCGGCACCCTACCGGAGGGGGGATCCCATCACCGGTGGCCATCTTCATCATCCTGACGCTCTCCATGACGAGGAGGGAGTAGTTCACCCTCGGGGCTGAGGGTATGTACCAGTAGCTATGTGTGTGATCTCTCTCTCTCTCTCTCTCTCTCTCGTGTTCCCTCTATGGCACGATCTTGATGTATCCCGAGCTTTGCTATTGTAGTTGGATCTTATGATGTTTCTCCCCCTCTACTCTCTTGTGATGAATAGAGTTTCCCCTCTTGAAGTTATCTTATCGGATTAAGTCTTTTATAGAACACTTGATGTATGTCTTGCCGTGCTTATCTATGGTGACAATGGGATAACATGTGCCACTTGGTGTATATTTTGGTGACCAACTTGCGGGTTCCACCCATGAACCTATGCATAGGGGTTGGCACACGTTCTTGACTCTCCGGTAGAAACTTTGGGGCACTCTTTGAAGTACTTTCTGTTGGTTGGATGAATCTGAGATTTTTTTTTGTGTGATGCATATCGTATAATCATGCCCACGGATACTTGAGGTGACAATGGAGTATCTAGGTGACATTAGGGTTTTGGGTGATTTGTGTCTTAAGGTGTTATTCTAGTACAAACTCTTTTATAGATCGATCCGAAAGAATAACTTTGAGGTGGTTTCGTACCCTACCATAATCTCTACGTTTGTTCTCTGCTATTAGTGGCTTTGGAGTGACCCTTTATGTACTATCTATTTTGCACTTGTATCACCATGTCTTCGCCGAACTAGTGCACCTATACAATTTACCATTGTATTGGGTGTGTTGGGGACACAAGAGACTCTTTGTTATTTGGTTGCAGGGTTGCTTGAGAGAGAACATCTTCATCCTACGCCTCTTATGGATTGATAAACCTTAGGTCATCCATTTGAGGGAAATTTGCTACTGTCCTACAAACCTGTGCACTTGCAGGCCCAACAACGTCTACAAGAAGAAGGTTGTGTAGTAGACATCAAGCTCTTTTCTGGCGCCATTGCCGGGGAGGTGAGTGCTTGAAGGTATATCTTTAGATCTTGCAATCGAGTCTTTTTGTTTCTTGTTTTATCACTAGTTTAGTTTATAAAAGAAAACTACAAAAAAATGGAATTGAGTTTGTCTCATATGCTTCGTCTTTTTAATATCTTTCGTGAGTTTGATGGAAAGGAAAATTGTGCTCAAGTGCTAGAAGAAGAATGCTTTAAAATGCTTGGTACTAAATCTTTGAATGATGAGCATGATTGCAATGTTGTTAGTATAAACTCCTTGAACATCCATAGTATTAATGATGCTTGCTCTAGTCATGATGAAAATATCTCTTATGAGCATGTCAACTTTTGTGGAGTGCATGTTTGCATGAACACACAAAATAGAGAAGATATTTATTGCAAGAGGCATAAGCATTTATAAACTAAATGGTTGCATGAAAGGCTAAGTGTGAGTGCTGAAAATTTAAAATTCCTTTGCCGTACTTGTGAACTTTGCAATGAACGTGGTCATTTACATCTCCTATGCAAATTGTTTCATGACCGAATCGTGTCCAAAAATTGTGATGATTTGATCTCCATTGCTCATTACAATGAACTTAGTTTGCTTTATGGTTATGAAGAGTTGAAACGTTTAACTAAGCCTATTCCAAAATTTAATCTTGAGCATTTCTTGATATTGATCTAGAAAAGATTTATATGTTTTGTGCGGAGAATTGCATTGAAAATCCTTATATTGCCAAGTACCTAAAGAAAAGAAAGCAAATAGAAGATGAAGAGAATACTAATGAAAGGTAAGATACTTCCCAATCTCCTCCTATTATTTCTCATGATGAATCAGGTAACGAGGAGGAGCCTTCTATTCAACCAATCTCATCAATAAGGAGCTCAAAGAGGAAGGTTGAACCTACACATAATGTGAAGAAGAAAAAGAAAAGAAGGAGCAACAAAGGTAGAAAGGTATCCCTCCCAAATGATGTTGCTCCTACTACTCATTGTGATGATGATAATTGTTTTACTATTGGTGCTATCCATATTTTTAATGAGGAGAGTGATTATGCTTATGATATGAAAGAGCCCAAGCTTGGGGAAGCTATGTTTGATGAGTATGAAATATTTGAGAATATATTTTCTGAAATTAATGTTTGTCCCAAGCTTGGGGATGATACATTTAGTGAATATGATATTTTTAGCATCCCAAGTTTTGATATGCAAAGTTGTTATGATGATAGCATGCCTCCTACCTATGATGATTATATTGATGAAAGTGGGTTTGGAAGAGTGTCAACTTTAGGAATTAGTGATCCCACTATTTTGGAGGATGTTGAATTTTATTGTGATGAATATGAAAGTGGATTTGGAAGAGTGTCAACTTTATTTAGTGATTCCACTATCTTGGGAGAGGTTTCAATCGATTATGATGAGAACGAAGTTGCTACTTATGATGATTATTGTGATGAAACTTATGCTATAAAAAGTAGTGATGATTATATTTACAAAACTTGTCATGATTATGATTACCCTTTTTCTTAACATTACTCTTTTAATGTGGAAACAATTTTTAGTGTTCAAGTCTCTTATGATACTCCCACTATTACGAATGAGAAGAATTTTGCTTATGTGGAGAGTAGTAAATTTTCTATGCTTGTAGATCATGAAAAGAATGCTTTAGGTGCTGGTTATATTGTTGAATTCATTCATTATGCTACTAAAAATTATTATGAGGGAGGAACATATGCTTGTAGGAATTGCAATAATGTCAAGTTTCCTCCCTATATGCTTAAAATCTTGAAGCTATGCTTGTTTTGCCTTCCTATGCTAGTTGATTATTGTTCCCATAATTTGTTTGCTCACAAAATCCCTATGCATAGGAAGTGCGTTAGACTTAAATGTGCTAGTCATATGCTTCATGATGCTCCTGTTATGTTTCTTTTATGTGAGCATCATTGTCATCATCATGCCTAGCTAGAAAGACATTAAAGAAAAGCGCTTGTTGGGAGACAACCCAATATTTACCCTACTGTTTTTGTGTATCCACATGATTATGCTACTTTAGTAATCATGTTTTATAGCTTTTGTTTCAATAAAGTGCCAAGTAGAACCTTTGGGAAGACTTGGGTGAAGTCATTATGATCTTGCTGTAAAAAATAGAAACTTTTGCGCTCACGAGATTAGCTGCCATTTTTTACTGAAGAGTGATTTTAGGTTGATTCTTTTTGCAGATGATTAATAGACAAATTACTCAGGTCCAGAAATTTATTTCATAATTTTTGGGGTTCCAGAGGTATACGTTTGATACAGATTACTACAGACTGTTCTGTTTTTGACAGATTCTGTTTTCATTGTGTTGTTTGCTTATTTTGATGAATCTATGGCTAGTATTAAGTGGTATGAACCATAGATAAGTTTGAGTACAGTAGATATTACACCAATATGAATTTAGAATGAGTTCATTACAGTACCTAAATGGTGGTTTTATTTTCTTATACTAACGGAGCTTACGAGTTTTCTTTTGAGTTTTGTGTGGTTGAACTTTTCAAGTTTTGGGTAAAGATTCGATGGACTATGGAATAAGGAGTGGCAAGAGCCTAAGCTTGGGTATGCCCAAGGCACCCAAAGGTAATATTCAAGGACAACCAAGAGCCTAAGCTTGGGGATGCCCCGGAAGGCATCCCCTCTTTCGTCTTCGTTCATCGGTAACTTTACTTGGAGCTATATTTTTATTCACCACATGATATGTGTTTTGCTTATTCTTTATAATTCACAGAAACGTGATGTTTATCTTATTCTTTTTTATCTTGATTGGTACACAAATTTCTTAGGACTTCGTAATTTGGTATAATTTTTGGAGTTCCAGAAGTATAGGTTTGATACAGATTACTACAGACTGTTCTGTTTTTGACAGATTCTGTTTTCATTGTGTTGTTTGCTTATTTTGATGAATCTATGAGTAGTATCGGAGGGTATGAACCATAGAGAAATTGGAATACAGTAGATACTACACCAATATGAATTTATAATGAGTTCATTACAGTACCTAAGAGGTGGCTTTATTTTCTTATACTAACAGAGCTTACGAGTTTTCTGTTGAGTTTTGTGTTGTGAAGTTTTCAAGTTTTGGGTAAAGATTCGATGGACTATGGAATAAGGAGTGGCAAGAGCCTAAGCTTGGGGATGCCCAGGGAACCCCAAGGCAATATTCAAGGACAACCAAGAGCCTAAGCTTGGGGATGCCCCGGAAGGCATCCCCTCTTTCGTCTTCGTTCATCGGTAACTTTACTTGGAGCTATATTTTTATTCACCACATGATATGTGTTTTGCTTGGAGCATCATTTTCTTTTGTTACTTTTTTCTTGCTGTTAGTTAGAATAATGTTTTGCATCTTTAGTTTCAATAAAAAATTCAAGGATAGCCTTTGCCATGCTTATTTTGCTAGTATACATGTTGCTGTTTGGATACAGAAAGTTTACCGCTGTTGCAAAAATTCCCTAGAAAAGTCAGAGAATGGTATAACGTTGAATCTTTTTGAATATTAAGCTCTGATAAATTTATTACAGTGGGAATTTTAGTTCATAATTGTTGGAGTCAGGGAAGTATTGATACTCTTGCATTCTTTATAGACTGTACTGTTTTGGCAGATTGCTGTTATGGTTGCATTGTTTGCATATGTTTGCTTGTTTAATGATTCTATTTGAGGATAGGAGTATTAAATATGCAGAGGCATTTAGTATGCAATGTTGAATAATAATTTTAGTGATTTCTTATAGTAGAAAATGATAAGGTTTTGCATTGGTTTATACTAACCTATCTCACGAGTTCTTGTTGAGTTTGTTGTGAATGAAGCTTTTTGATAAAAAGAAACCATGATACGAGAGGAATTAAAGAGACACAAAAGTTCAATATTGGGGATGCCCAAGGCAGCCCAAGATAATATTTCAAGAAGTCTCAAGCATCTAAGCTTGGGGATGCCCCGGTAGGCATCCCACCTTTCCTCTTCAACATACATCGGTTAGTATCGGTTGAGCCTAAGTTTTTGCTGCTTCACTTGAGTTGTGCTATCCTTGCATTGTAATTTTACTTTGTTTTGCTTGCTGCTTGAATACGATACCAAGATCTGAAATTCTTTAATGAGAGAGAGCCTTCACATAGTTGCATAATTACTTAGCTACTCATTGATCTTCACTTATATCTTGTTGGAGTAGTTTGTCGTTTGCTCTAGTACTTCACTTATATCTTTTAGAGCACGGTGGTGGTTATATTTTGTAGAAATTGCTAGTCTCTCATGCTTCACTTATATTATTTTGAGAGTCTTAAACAGCATGGTAATTTGAACAAAAACTTTCATAGGAGGTGAATTGGATGCTATGATCAATTTGATACTTGATAATTGTTTTGAGATATGGAGGTAGTGACATTAAAGTCATGCTAGTTGGGTGATTATGAATTTAAAGAATGCCTGTGTTGAAGTTAGCAAGTCCCGTAGCATGCACGTATGGTTAAAGTTGTGTAACAAATTTGAAACATAAAGTGTACCTAGCTTGTGCATCCTTATGAGTGGCGGTCGGGGACGAGCGATGGTCTTTTCCTACCAATCTATCCCCCTAGGAGCATGAGCGTAGTGCTTGATTTTTGATGACTTTTAAATTTTTGCAATAAGTATATGAGTTCTTTTGACTAATGTTGAGTCCATGGATTATATGCACTTTTACCTTTCCACCATTGCTAGCCTCTTCGGTGTCGTGCATTGCCCTTTCTCACCTTGAGAGTTGGTGCAAACTTCGCCAGTGCATCCAAACCCCGTGATATGATACGCTCTATCACACGTAAGCCTCATTATATCTTCCTCAAAACAGCCACCATACCTACCTATTTATGGCATTTCCATAGCCATTCCGAGATATATTGCCATACAACTTTCCACAGTTCCGTTTAGCATCATCATGACATACTTTACTTTTGTCATATTGCCATTGCATGATCATGTAGTTGACATCGTATTTGTGGCAAAGCCACCATTTATTATTTTCATACATGTCACTCTTGATTCATTGCAACATCCTGGTACACCGCCGGAGGCATTCGTATAGAGTCATATCTTGTTCTAGTTTCGAGTTGTAATTCATATGTTGTAATCAATAGAAGTGTGATGATCATAATTATTAGAGCATTGCCCAAAGAAAAAAAAAAGAAAAAGAAAAAAAGAGGCCCAAAGAAAAAAAGGGAAAAAAGAAAAAAGAAGAAAATAAATAAAAAGGGCAATGTTACTATCTCTTTTTCCACACTTGTGCTTCAAAGTAGCACCTTGTTCTTCATGTAGTGAGTCTCATATGTTGTCACTTTCATATACTAGTGGGAATTTTTCATTATAGAACTTGGCTTGTATATTCCTATGACGGGCTTCCTCAAATGCCCTAGGTCTTCGTGAGCAAGCAAGTTGGATGCACACCCACTAGTTTTCTTTTGTTGAGCATTCATTTGTAGCTCTAGTGCATCCGTTGCATGGCAATCCCTACTCCTCATGTTGACATCAATTGATGGGCATCTCCATAGCCCGTTGATTATCCTCGTCAATGT
Source organism: Triticum aestivum (assembly GCF_018294505.1). NCBI lineage: Eukaryota > Viridiplantae > Streptophyta > Magnoliopsida > Poales > Poaceae > Triticum > Triticum aestivum. The sequence goes on along the minus strand of NC_057795.1, from coordinate 561,141,923 downwards.
GAGACTTTCTCCTTTTTTTGTCTTCTCCACACAATCCCCATCATCATATTCTATTCCACCCATAGTGCTATATCCATGGCTCACGCTCATGTATTGCGTGAAGGTTGAAAAGTTTTGAGATTATTTAAGTATGAAACAATTGCTCGGGTTGTCATCGGGGGTATAGAAGTTGGGAACATCTTTGTGTGACGAAAATGAAGCATAGCCTAACTATATGATTTTGTAGGGACGAACTTTCTTTTGCCATGTTATTTTGAGAAGACATGATTACCTTGATTAGTGTGCTTGAAGTGTTACTATTTATTATGTCAATATGAACTTTTATCTTGAATCATTTGGATCTGAACATTCATGCCACAATAAAGAGAAATTACTTTGAGAATCTTGCTAGGTAGCATTCTGTTGGAAATATGCCCTAGAGGAAATAATAAAATGATTATTATTATATTTCGTTGTTCGTGATAATTGTCTTTTATTCATGCTATAATTGTGTTATCCGGAAATCGTAATACATGTGTGAATACATAGACCACAACATGTCCCTAGTAAGCCTCTAGTTGACTAGCTCGTTGATCAACAGATAGTCATGGTTTCCTAACTATGGACATGGATGTCGTTGATAATGGTATCACATCATTAGGAGAATGATGTGATGGACAAGACCCAAATCCTAAGAATAGCACAAGATCATGCAGTTCATTTGCTAGAGCTTTTCCAATGTCAAGTATCTTTTCCTTAGACCATGAGATCGTGTAACTCTCGGATACCGTAGGAGTGCTTTGGGTGTACCAAACATCACAATGTAACTGGGTGACTATAAAGGTATACTACGAGTATCCCCGAAGTATCTATTGGGTTGACACGGATCGAGACTGGGATTTGTCACTCCGTATGACGGAGAGGTATCTCTGGGCCCACTCGGTAATGCATCATCATAATGAGCTCAAAGTGACCAAGTGTTTGGTCACGGGATCATGCATTACCGTAGAGTAAAGTGACTTGCCGGTAACGAAATTGAACGAGGTATTGGGATACCGACGATCGAATCTCGGGCAAGTAACGTACCGATTGATAAAGGGAATTGTATACGGGGTTGCTTGAATCCTCGACATCGTGGTTCATCCGATGAGATCATCGAGGAGCATGTGGGAGCCAACATGGGTATCCAGATCCCGTTGTTGGTTATTGACCGGAGAGTCATCTCGGTCATGTCTGCGTGTCTCCCAAACCCGTAGGGTGTACACACTTAAGGTTCGTTGACGCTAGGGTTGTAGAGATATGAGTATGTTGTAACCCGAAAGTTGTTCGGAGTCCCAGATGAGATGCCGGATGTCACGAGGAGTTCCGAAATGGTCCGGAGGTAAAGAATTATATATAGGAAGTCAGGTTTCGGTCATCGGGAAAGTTTCGGGGGTCACTGGTATTGTACCGGGACCACTGGAAGGGTCCCCGGGGTCCACCGGGTGGGGCCACCTATCCCGGAGGGCCCCATGGGCTGAAGTGGGAGGGGAACCAGCCCCTGGTGGGCTGGTGCGCCCCCCCTTGGGCGCCCCTGCGCCTAGGGTTGGAAACCCTAGGGGTGGGGGCGCCTCCACCTGGCTTGGGGGGCAAGTTTCCCCCCTGGCCGGCGCCCCCCCTTGGAGATTGCATCTCCTAGGGCCGGTGCCCCCCTAGGGGCCCTATATAAAGAGGGGGGAGGGAGGGCAGCCGCACCCATGCTCTTGGCGCCTCCCTCTCCCTCTGCTACACCTCTCCCTCTCGTAGAAGCTTGGCGAAGCCCTGCCGAGATCACTGCTGCATCCACCACCACGCCGTCGTGCTGCTGGATCTCCATCAACCTCTCCTTCCCCCTTGCTGGATCAAGAAGGAGGAGACGTCCTCCCCAACCGTACGTGTGTTGAACGCAGAGGTGCTGTCCGTTCAGCACTAGGATCATCGGTGATTTGGATCACGACGAGTACGACTCCCTCAACCCCGTTCTCTTGAACGCTTCCGCTCACGATCTACAAGGGTATGTAGATGCACTCCTCTCTCTCGTTGCTAGATGAACTCATAGATTGATCTTGGTGAAACGTAGATTTTTTTATTTTCTAGAACGTTCCCCAACAGTGGCATCATGAGCTAGGTCTATGCGTCGTTCTCTTTGCACGAGTAGAACACAAATTTGCTGTGGGCGTAGATGTTGTCAACTTTCTTGCCACTACTAGTCTTATTTTGCTTCAGCGGTATCGTGGGATGAAGCGGCCCGGACCGACCTTACACGTACGCTTACGTGAGATAGGTTCCACCGACTGACACGCACTAGTTGCATAAGGTGGCTAGCGGGTGTCTGTCTCTCCCACTTTTGTTGGAGCGGATTCGATGAAAAGGGTCCTTATGAAGGGTAAATAGAAGTTGGCATATCACGTTGTGGCTTTAACGTAGGTAAGAAAATGTTCTTGCTAGAACCCTATTGCAGCCATGTAACAACATGCAACAACAATTAGAGGACGTCTAACTTGTTTTTGCAGCATGTGTTTTGTGATGTGATATGGCCAAAAGTTGTGATGAATGATATATATGTGATGTATGAGATCATGTTCTTGTAACAGGAATCACGACTTGCATGTCGATGAGTATGACAACCGGCAGGAGCCATAGGAGTTGTCTTAATTATTGTATGACCTATGTGTCAATGATTTAACGCCATGTAATTACTTTACTTTATTGCTAAACCGTTAGCCATAGTAGTAGAAGTAATAGTTGGCGAGCAACTTCATGGAGACACGATGATGGAGATCATGATGATGAAGATCATGGTGTCATGCCGGTGACGAAGATGATCATGGAGCCCCGAAGATGGAGATCAAAGGAGCTATATGATATTGGCCATATCATGTCACTGTTTAATTGCATGTGATGTTTATTATGTTTATGCATCTTGTTTACTTAGAACGACGGTAGTAAATAAGATGATCCCTCATAATAATTTCAAGAATGTGTTCCCCCTAACTGTGCGCCGTTGCGAAAGTTCGTTGTTTCGAAGCACCACATGATGATCGGGTGTGATAGATTCTAACGTTCACATACAATGGGTGTAAGACAGATTTACACATGCAAAACACTTAGGTTAACTTGACGAGCCTAGCATGTACAGACATGGCCTCGGAACACGGAGACCGAAAGGTCAAACATGAGTCGTATGGAAGATACAATCAACATGGAGATGTTCACCGATGATGACTAGTCCGTCTCACGTGATGATCGGACATGGCCTAGTCGACTCGGATCATGTAACACTTAGATGACTAGAGGGATGTCTAATCTGAGTGTGAGTTCATTAAATAATTTGATTGGATGAACTTAATTATCATGAACTTAGTCTAAAAACCTTTGCAAAAATGTCTTGTAGATCAAATGGCCAACGCTCATGTCAACATGAACTTCAACGCGTTCCTAGAGAAAACCAAGCTGAAAGATGATGGCAGCAACTATATGGACAGGGTCTAGAACCTGAGGATCATCCTCATAGCTGCCAAGAAAGCATATGTCCTAGAAGGACCGCTAGGTGAAGCACCCATCCCAGAGAACCAAGACGTTATTAACACTTGGCAGTCATGTGCTGATGATTACTCCCTCGTTCAGTGCGGCATGCTTTACAGCTTAGAACCGGGGCTCCAAAAGCGTTTTGAGCAACACGGAGCATATGAGATGTTCAACGAGCTGAAAATGGTTTTCCAAGCTCATGCCCGGGTCGAGAGATATGAAGTCTCCGACAAGTTCTATAGTTGTAAAATGGAGGAAAATAGTTATGTCAGTGAGCACATACTCAAAATGTCTGGGTTGCACAACCGCTTGTCCCAACTAGACATTAACCTCCCGGACGAGGCGGTCATTTACAGAATACTTCAGTCGCTCCCACCGAGCTATAAGATCTTTGTGATGAACTACAATATGCTGGGAATGGAGAAAACTATTCCTAAAGTATTTTCAATGCTGAAATCAGCGGAGGTGGAAATCAAAAAGGAACATCAAGCGTTGATGGTCAATAAAACCACCAAGTTCAAGAAGGGTAAGGGTAAGAAGAACTTCAAGAAGGACGGCAAGGAAGTTGCCGCGCCCGGTAAACCAGTTGCCGGGAAGAAGTCAAAGAATGGACCCAAGCCTGAGACAAAGTGCTTTTATTGCAAAGGCAAGGGTCACTGGAAGCGGAACTGCCCTAAATACTTAGCGGACAAGAAGGCCGGCAACACTAAAGGTATATGTGATATACATGTAATTGATGTGTACCTTACCAGTACTCGTAGCAGCTCCTGGGTATTTGATACCGGTGTCGTTGCTCATATTTGTAACTCAAAGCAGGAGCTGCACAATAAGCGGAGACTGGCGAAGGACGAGGTGACGATGCGCGTCGGGAATGGTTCCAAGGTCGATGTGATTGCCGTCGGCACGCTACCTCTACATTTACCTATGGGATTAGTTTTAAACCTCAATAATTGTTATTTAGTGCCAGCTTTGAGCATGAACATTGTATCTGGATCTCGTTTAACGCAAGATGGCTACTCATTTAAATCCAAGAATAATGGTTGTTCTATTTATATGAGAGATATGTTTTATGGTAATGCCCCGCTGGTCAATGGTTTATTCTTGATGAATCTCGAACATAATGTTACACATATTCATAGTGTGAATACAAAAAGATGTAAGGTTGATAACGATAGTCCCACATACTTGTGGCACTGCCGCCTTGGCCACATTGGTGTCAAGCGCATGAAGAAGCTCCATGCTGATGGACTTTTAGAGTCTCTCAATTATGAATCATTTGACACATGCGAACCATGCCTCATGGGCAAAATGACCAAGACTCCGTTCTCCGGAACAATGGAGCGAGCAACCAACTTATTGGAAATCATACATACTGATGTGTGCGGTCCAATGAGCGTTGAGGCTCGCAGAGGATATCGTTATGTTCTCACTCTCACTGATGACTTAAGTAGATATGGGTATGTCTACTTGATGAAACACAAGTCTGAGACCTTTGAAAAGTTCAAGGAATTTCAGAATGAGGTAGAGAATCAACATGACCGAAAAATAAAGTTCTTACGATCAGATCGTGGAGGAGAATATTTAAGTCACGAATTTGGTACGCACTTAAGAAAATGTGGAATCGTTTCACAACTCATGCCGCCTGGAACACCTCAGCGTAATGATGTGTCCGAACGTCGTAATCGCACTCTATTGGATATGGTGCGATCTATGATGTCTCTTACCGATTTGCCGCTATCATTTTGGGGATACGCTCTAGAGACAGCTACATTCACTTTAAATAGGGCACCATCTAAATCCGTTGAGACGACACCGTATGAATTATGGTTTGGGAAGAAACCTAAGCTATCGTTTCTAAAAGTTTGGGGATGCGATGCTTATGTCAAGAAACTTCAACCTGAGAAGCTCAAACCCAAGTCAGAAAAATGCGTCTTCATAGGAGTAAGTAGGAGGAAAGTAGAACTCGATGAAGTACTACCTCTTGAACCAGAAAGTAGTGCAGCTCAGGAAAATGTTCCTGTGATGCCTACACCGACCGGAGAGGAAATTAATGATGATGATCAAGGTACTTCGGATCAAGTTGCTACTGAACTTCGTAGGTCCACAAGGACACGTTCCACACCAGTGTGGTATGGCAACCCTGTCCTGGAAATCATGTTGTTAGACAACGGTGAACCTTCGAACTATGAAGAAGCGATGGCGGGCCCAGATTCCAACAAATGGTTTGAAGCCATGCAATCCAAAATAGAATCCATGTATGAAAACAAAGTATGGACTTTGATAGACTTGCCCGATGATCGGCAAGCGATAGAAAACAAATGGATCTTTAAGAAGAAGACAGACGCGGATGGTAATGTTACCATCTATAAAGCTCGACTTGTCGCTAAGGGTTATCGGCAAGTTCAAGGGGTTGACTACGATGAGACTTTCTCTCCTGTAGCAAAGCTGAAGTCCGTCCGAATCATGTTAGCAATTGTCGCATACTATGATTATGAGATATGGTAGATGGACGTCAAAATGGCATTCCTTAATGACTATCTTAAGGAAGAACTATATATGATGCAGACGGAAGGTTTTGTCGATCCTGAGAAAGCTAACAAGGTATCAAGCTCCAGCGATCCATTTATGGGCTGGTGCAAGCATCTTGGAGTTGGAACATTCGCTTTGATGAGATGATCAAAGCTTTTGGGTTTATGCAGACTTATGGAGAAGCCTGCGTTTACAAGAAAGTGAGTGGGAGCTCTGTAGCATTTCTCATATTGTATGTAGATGACATACTTTTGATGGGAAATGATATAGAACTTTTGGACAGCATTAAGGCCTACTTGAATAAGTGTTTTTCAATGAAGGACCTTGGAGAAGCTGCTTACATATTAGGCATCAAGATCTATAGGGATAGATCGAGACGCCTCATGGGTCTTTCACAAAGCACATACCTTGATAAGATATTGAAGAAGTTCAATATGGATCATTCCAAGAAAGGGTTCTTGCCTATATTGCAAGGTGTGAGATTGAGCTCGGCTCAATGCCCGACCACGGCAGAAGATAAAGAAGAGATGAGTGTCATCCCCTATGCCTCAGCCATAGGGTCTATTATGTATGCCATGCTGTGTACCAGACCTGATGTAAACCTTGCCGTAAGTTTGGTAGTAAGGTACCAAAGTAATCCCGGCAAGGAATGCTGGACAGCTGTCAAGAATATCCTGAAATACCTGAAGAGGACTAAGGATATGTTTCTTGTTTATGGAGGTGACGAAGAGCTCGTCGTAAAGGGTTACGTCGATGCTAGCTTCGACACAGATCTGGATGACTCTAAGTCACAAACCGGACTTGTGTATATTTTGAATGGAGGGGCAGTAAGCTGGTGCAGTTGCAAGCAGAGCATCGTGGCGGGATCTACATGTGAAGCGGAGTACATGGCAGCCTCGGAGGCAGCGCATGAAGCAATCTGGATGAAGGAGTTCATCACCGACCTAGGAGTCATACCCAATGCATCAGGGCCAATCACCCTCTTCTGTGACAACACTGGAGCTATTGCCCTTGCCAAGGAGCCTAGGTTTCACAAGAAGACCAGGCACATCAAGCGTCGCTTCAACTCCATTCGTGAAAATGTTGAAGATGGAGACATAGATATTTGCAAAGTGCATACGGATCTGAATGTCGCAGATTCCTTGACTAAACCTCTTCTGCGAGCAAAACATGATCAACACCAGAACTCTATGGGTGTTCGATTCATCACAATGTAACTAGATTATTGACTCTAGTGCAAGCGGGAGACTGTTGGAAATATGCCCTAGAGGCAATAATAAAATGATTATTATTATATTTCCTTGTTCATGATAATTGTCTTTTATTCATGCTATAATTGTGTTATCCGGAAACGGTAATACATGTGTGAATACATAGACCACAACATGTCCCTAGTAAGCCTCTAGTTGACTAGCTCGTTGATCAACATATAGTCATGGTTTCCTGGCTATGGACATTGGATGTCGTTCATAATGGGATCACATCATTAGGAGAATGATGTGCTGGACAAGACCCAAATCCTAAGCATAGCACAAGATCGTGTAGTTCGTTTGCTAGAGATTTTCCAATGTCAAGTATCTTTTCCTTAGATCATGAGATCGTGTAACTCCCGGATACCGTAGGAGTGCTTTGGGTGTACCAAACATCACAACGTAACTGGGTGACTATAAAGGTATACTATGGGTATCCCCAAAAGTATCTGTTGGGTTGACACGGATCGAGACTGGGATTTGTCACTCCGTATGATGGAGAGGTATCTCTAGGCCCACTCAGTAATGCATCATCATAATGAGCTCAAAGTGACCAAGTGTTTGGTCACGGGATGATGCATTATGGTACGAGTAAAGTGACTTGCTAGTAATGAGATTGAACGAGGTATTGGGATACCGACGATCGAATCTCGGGCAAGTAACGTACCGATTGACAAAGGGAATTGTATACGGGGTTGCTTGAATCCTTGACATCGTGGTTCATCCGATGAGATCATCGAGGAGCATGTGGGAGCCAACATGGGTATCCAGATCCCGCTGTTGGTTATCGACCGGAGAGTCGTCTCGGTCATGTCTGCGTGTCTCCCGAACACGCAGGGTCTACACACTTAAGGTTCGGTGACGCTAGGGTTGTAGAGATATGAGTATGCAGTAACTCGAAAGTTGTTCGGAGTCCCGAATGAGATCCCGGACGTCGCGAGGAGTTCCGGAATGGTCTGGAGGTAAAGAATTATATATAGGAAGTCAGATTTCGGCCATCGGTAAAGTTTCGGGGGTCACCAATATTGTACCGGGACCACCGGAAGGGTCCCAGGGGTCCACCGGGTGGGGTCACCTATCCTGGAGGGCCCCATGGGTTAAAGTGGGAGGGGAACCAGCCCCTGGTGGGCTGGTGCGCCCCCCTTGGCCCCCCCTCCTGTGCCTAGGGTTGGAAACCCTAGGGGTGGGGGAGCCTCCACCTGGCTTGGGGGGCAAGTTTCCCCCCTGGCCGCCGCCCCCCTTGGATATTGCATCTCCTAGGGCCGGCGCCCCCCTAGGGGCAGGGGGGAGGGAGGGCAGCCGCACCCATGCTCTTGGCGCCTCCCTCTCCCTCTGCTACACCTCTCCCTCTCATAGAAGCTTGGCGAAGCCCTGCCGAGATCACTGATGCATCCACCACCACGCCGTTGGGCTGCTGGATCTCCATCAACCTCTTCTTCCCCCTTGATGGATCAAGAAGGAGGAGACATCTTCCCCAACCGTACGTGTGTTGAACGCAGAGGTGCTGTCCGTTCAGCACTAGGATCATCGGTGATTTGGATCACGACGAGTACGACTCCCTCAACCCCGTTTCTCTTGAACGCTTCCGCTCACGATCTACAAGGGTATGTAGATGCACTCCTCTCTCTCGTTGCTAGATGAACTCATAGATTGATCTTGGTGAAACGTAGAATTTTTTTATTTTCTGCAATGTTCCCCAACACATTCCACATCAAAAATTCTGTTTTTATCATTTACCTACTCAAGGACGAGCAGGAATTAAGCTTGGGGTTGCTTGATACGTCTCCAACGTATCTATAATTTTTGATTGTTCCATGCTATTATATTACCTTCTTTGAATGATTATGGGCTTTATTATACACTTTTATATTACTTTTGGGACTAACCTACTAACTGGAGGCCCAGCCCATATTGCTGTTTTATTGCCTCTTTTAGTATTTCGAAGAAAAGGAATATCAAACGGAGTCCAAACGGAATGAAACCTTTAGCAACGTGATTTTTTGGAAGAATATCATCCTGGAGACATGGAGTTCATGTCAGAAGATACTCGAGGACTCCACAAGATAGGAGCCCCCCCCCCCCGTAGGGCGTGCCCCCTATCTCGTGGGCCCCTCGAGCACCTCCCGACCGACTTCTTTCGCCTATATATTCCCACGTACCCTAAAAACATCCAGGGAGAAGATAGATCAGGAGTTCCGCCGCCGCAAGCCTCTGTAGCCACCAAAAACCTCTTGGGAGTCCGTTCCGGCACCCTGTTGGAGGGGGGATCCCATCACCGGTGGCCATCTTCATCATCCCGGCGCTCTCCATGACGAGGAGGGAGTAGTTCACCCTCACGACTGAGGGTATGTGCCAGTAGCTATGTGTTTGATCTCTCTCTCTCTCTCTCGTGTTCTCTCTCGTGTTCCCTCTATGGCACGATCTTGATGTATCCCGAGCTTTGCTATTGTAGTTGGATCTTATGATGTTTCTCCCCCTCTACTCTCTTGTGATGAATTGAGTTTCCCCTCTTGAAGTTATCTTATCGGATTGAGTCTTTTAGAAGTTATCTTATCGGATTGAGTCTTTTATAGAACACTTGATGTATGCCATGCCGTGCTTATCTGTGGTGACAATGGGATAACATGTGCCACTTGATGTATGTTTTGGTGACCAACTTGCGGGTTCCGCCCATGAACCTATGCATAGGGGTTGGCACACGTTCTTGACTCCCCGGTAGAAACTTTGGGGCACTCTTTGAAGTACTTTGTGTTGGTTGGGTGAATCTGAGATTGTGTGATGCATATCGGATAATCATGCCCACAGATACTTGAGGTGACAATGGAGTATCTAGGTGACATTAGGGTTTTGGGTGATTTGTGTCTTAAGGTGTTATTCTAGTACGAAATCTTTTATAGATCGATCCGAAAGAATAACTTTGAGGTGGTTTCGTACCCTACCATAATCTCTATGTTTGTTCTCCGCTATTAGTGGCTTTGGAGTGACTTTTTGTTGCATGTTGAGGGCTTGTTATATGATCTATCTATGTTATTATTGTTGAGAGAACTTGCACTAGTGAAAGTATGAACCCTAGGCCTTGTTTCCTATCATTGCAATACCGTTTACGCTCACTTTTACTACTTGTTACCTTGCTGTTTTTATTATTTCAGATTACAAAAACCTTTATCTACTATCTATTTTGCACTTGTATCACCATGTCTTCACCGAACTAGTGCACCTATACAATTTACCATTGTATTGGGTGTGTTGGGGACACAAGAGACTCTTTGTTATTTGGTTGCAGGGTTGCTTGAGAGAGACCATCTTCATCCTACGCCTCTTATGGATTGATAAACCTTAGGTCATCCACTTGAGGGAAATTTGCTACTGTCCTACAAACTTGTGCACTTGCAGGCCCAACAACGTCTACAAGAAGAAGTCTGTGTAGTAGACAGGCGATGAACCCTAACCTCCACACCGCAACAGCCTAAGGAAGACGAACGTGCATGATTCTCATGTATCGATGCAAAGCCATGCACGTCGGCCCTCTCTGGCAGAACGCCCGGGCCTAGTTTTTCCTGGGCCACCAGCTCCGCTAATCCCAGCCCTAACGCAGCTTGCTCTCCCTGACCAGACTGCCCCGACGCATGCCCAAATGTGCACGGTAATGCATTGGCCCGCTTAGCTTCAGGCCCAGCCTGGCCCAGAAGCAGGTTCAAACACGTTGCCCTGGCCGCCCGGATCTCATCCGCCGCGACGGCCACCGGCGCCGGCATCCGAGTCGCCGGCCTATCCTTTCTCTTCTTCTTTCTGGTCTAGTCCACGAATCCGGAAATAAGAAATCTGACAACGTAATTGGATAAAGACATACCTTGGGTAAAGGGCCTTTCCATGGCCGGATCGCGGATGCCGCCATCCTCCGGTGAACTATCCGGCGAACCACCTCCACCTTGTCCTCAGAACAAACTCCTTGCCTAGACGGATCATTGAACGGAACGACATCATCAACAATCGTAGCATATTTCCTCCACCAAATATTCGGGATTGAAGGCTTCGCAGATCACATCCGATGGCATTGGCGAGTACAACTCCGGCGAGTCTCCGGCGGTGTCCCCGTTGTCGTTGTCTTCATCGTCTGATCCAGCGAGTGACCAAAACCTGCCGCCAACCTGCCCTAGTCTAGGGATGACAATGGCCGCCGGCCAGTGTGCCGCGGTCGCGGTGCGAGTCGCCCCCATCGCCATCGCCCTCTTCCTCAATTATGTGGGTCCCCGTCAATTATGTTGCTCCGCCATCACCGCCGATGCCGACTCCCTCCGACCACGTCAATGACTGGTTCAACGCCGGATACACGGAAGAGGAGGTCGCGTCGTCCATCGGCGAGGTGTTGCCTCTCCATGATCCGACAAGGATCGGGCTACACGCGGGTGACAAGAGGGAGATGGTGCGCCGTTTAGTTCATCGGAGAATGTCGTCGTTGGCGGTCAAGCCGTGGAAGGGCCCTGTACCGAAGGTGTGTCTTCCTAATCTACTGTATTTGATCTAGTTCGGCCGGAGTCATGGATCATTGTTAAGAGGAAGTAGAAGGATCGCCGGACGGCGGCCAGATCGCCGCCGGCGGCGCATGCGGTTCTCTCGCCCGGAATTTCGGGCCTCGGGATCGCTGCTGATCGTCAGCATCGTTTGAATTTTCTTATTGGGCGAGAGAGGCCGAATGATAGTGCTCTTGGGCTGAGTCAGGTTGGGTCGGGGTTAGCTGGGTATGAGGCCCAGGCTAACCCAGTGCCAAACCAACTATTCCTGGGAGAGGAACGGGGCGTTGTGGGTGGGCTGGTCGGGCCGGGATCGACTGGGTATGCGGCCCAGGTGGATCCGGTCATGATCGCTTCTGAGGGCGACGTAGGATCGCCAGCTCGATCGACGTTCCGTTCCACTTATTCGCCAGTTAGGGTTCTACGTCACCGGAGTCCGAACCTTCAAACGGTCGGGGGTGGACGGGCTCGGTGTATTCCCCCGCTTGGGGCGATGGCGGGCCGCCGAGGTGCCTTGCCGCCGGGGAAGAAATCTCGGACCGGTCGCTTCCAGGCTGCGCCGCCGCAGGGCGCTGGCGCTGGCCGTTGAGCCATGCCGCCGCCAGCATCCGAGATTGGGGCTGCACTGCCATTGTCCGCGGGTAGTGGCCGCGGGGCAGTGCCGTCTTTGAACCCTGGGACTAGCCGCGGGGGGCTACCTCCTCCGGTACTGCCTGCTGGTCGAGGTGCGGCGGCGGTCGGTTCGGCTATGGGCCGTGGTGGCGTGTTGCCTGGTCCCCGATCGCCGGCCCCTGCTCCTGTGGGTATCCGTCCTCTCGCGCCGGCAGCGGCCGGGATGATCGCGGCGGCCCGTGCTGGCATGGTGTCAAGGTCGACTGCGCCGGGGCTTACGATCGGGCAGCAGCCGAGGCCGGCCCCGCCAGCTCACCTCGTCGCCAAGCCCTAGCAGAACAGGGTCGGGACGGTGCAGATGCAGCCACCATCGCCGCCTCAAGTTTCTGCCGCGCCCCGGGGGCAGTGGGGTGATGATGGATTCGATGCGTGTGGAGTTGGTAAGCACCGTGGGTCCTCGTCGACGGGCAGTGGTCGGGGCTACGCTTGGCAGAGCGATGGCACGGTGGAGCGACCGTTCATGGGGCCCCCAGGAGGCTTTGTTGAGGGGGCGTCTGGCCCGGGCTACCGACAGCAGGGTGGTTTCCGCGGTCATCGTGGTGGCCGTGGGGGTCGAGGTGGCCGGTACCGCCCACGACAACCCCCTCCGCCTTTTATTGACCAGATGGTGGTTGATGGGACTGTTGAGGAGCAGGTTTTGTCAGGACAAGCTATGGAGGTGGTCTCGGCTAGCCACTGCTGAGATTCCCGGAAATGAGTCCGGGTTGACAGCGATAGTAGAGGCGACTAACAGGACTAAGTCTGAAAGGGCGTCCAAGTGGGCGCGTAAGAAGGAAAAAATGTTGTGTTATAGATGTGGTGGAAAGGGACATTTTATTGCTGAGTGTGTGGCTGAGCTGTGTGGCACTTGTGGCAAACCGACACACGATTGGGGGAACTGTCCGTTTTTGCGAGATCAGGCACCATCACTCATGATGTATGGTGTGTACTGTGTTGAACTTACGTTCTTTGAATCTCCAGCGGAGATGAAGGTTCTTGATGAGACCTTGAGTTTGACGACTGGGTTAGTTAAAATTACCAAAGGAAAGGTCTCGGAGGCACACATTGTTCAGAGGCTCAAGGATTTAGCTCCTGGTGATTTCAAGTGGGAGCTTGTAAGTATCAAGGACAAACTGTTTCGGGTTGAGTTCCTGGTAGTTGAGGATCTTCAGAGACTTTTGAGTTTCGGGATGTGCAAGGTGCCAGGTACTGATTGTGTGCTTGAGTTTCACGAGTGGAAGAGGATTGAGGCTACGGTCAAGCCTCTGACTCAGGTTTGGCTGCGGTTCTCTGGGGCTCCCTCCAAGCCAATGTAGGATGCCCGGGTCGTGGCTAGTTTGGGTATCATGGTGGGCAGACCAGAGCGAGTGGATATGGACTTTACCAGAGCCCACGGGATAGCCCATCTATTGGTCAGTGTGCTGAATATCGAGTACGTGCATGAGGTGGTCAAGTGGGCATACCGAGGCCACATCTATAACCTAGTCATTGAGTTCGAGGATGAGAGTTTGTTCGCCGAGGCGGCTAACGGGACTGATACTGATATGCAGGAGGGTGATGATAGTTCGACACTTAAGGTGGCACCAGCTGCTGACAGTGGACGAGAGTTGTCCACTGCGTCGGGTGCCGACTCTGAGACGTCTCAGGATGGGCCGGCACCACCTTCTACGGTGCCTACGACTGCTCTCAGATTTGGGTCTTTCGAGCCGGCATCTACACCCCCGAGACTTTGGAGTGAACGGGTGGAGTCTGATGAGGTGTTCGAGCACTCGCTACCGGTCTTTTAGTTTGAGGAGTCTGTGGTTCCTCTTCTTGGGGCGTCGCCGATCTCGGCCAGGGCTGAGGCGGAGGAGGTCGTTCTCGCAGGAGGGGGTCCGGAGATGGTGATTTCGGATCCCTCCCCTGCGGTCGCGATACCACAGTTGCAGCCAGCGGTGCCATCTGCTGATGAGGGCTCGGGGCAGGTGGCCTTGGCGCCCTCATTGGGGATTGCGGTGGTCGAGGTTCCGAGGGTGGAGGTTGACTCTTCGGGAGGGGGGCCGAGGCAGCTAGCCCCCTCCTCCCCTCTCGTTGGGTCGGCGTTGCAGGCGGTGGCTTCGTTTTCCGGAGAGGGCTCGGGGCAGGTGGCCTCGGGGTCCTCTTCTCTGGGGGCTCCCAGGGGGGCCTGCCCGCCTACGGCGCCGGTGCCTCCGACTGGCCGGAGGGCTAGGATGGATGGGGAGCTCGGGCAGGAGGCCCAGGTTCTACCCTCCCCCGGCTTGGTTCACTCGAGTAGAGCCACTCGGGAGGAAGTGATTGCGTTTGATGGTATTCCGGATTCGGTCTCTGAGGGGTGACGGTTGAGTAGCCGACTCCAGGACCATCCGGAGGTGGACGACATTCAGCAGCGGTGCACCATGAGGGCGGCCAAGCTTCGTGACGTGGTCACTACTGGTATGTCGGTCGATACCTCTAATTCTATTTTGCATTTTTCCAATGATGAGATTATCAAGAATGCAAGTCACCTAAAAATTTCACTAGGTAGTAACGATAGTGAAATTTCAACCTCGGTTAATGATATGCTGGATTTAGAGGCCGAACGGGCACTTGAAATGATTCGTAACTTAGCTACGGTTAAACCCATGAATACTTCAGATATCGATGCTTTGGGGGTTAGGGTGCTCGATAGTTTTTGCGCGGATCTTGCTCATCCGTCCCCTGAGCCTGAGGAGGAGGATGAGCGAGTGGACAATGTGGAGGCACATACCTCTGAGACTGGTTGTGAGGACCAGATGGAGAGTTTCAATATTCCTAAATGCAAGTGGAAGCGGAAGATTTACCCGGATTCCGCAGTGCGTAGGAGTGCTCGAATATGAACGGCTAAAAAAATTCCATGACGAGACATGAAAGGAATCTTTTGGAATAGCAGAGGTCTGAATGACTTGGCTAAAAGAAGGTTTCTTGCTGAGGCTTCTATTGAGCATAAGTTGGACTTTATCGCATTGTCAGAAACAGGTAGAGCCAACTTTTTGACACAATTTCTCAATACTTTATCGGGAGGTATTGATTTTTACTGGCATTGTCTACCACCACGAGGAAGATCGGGTGGGATATTACTCGGAGTTAGATGTGATTCGTTAGAAGTCCAAAGCATGGTCATGGGAGATTTTGCTGTTAAGTTTAGGGTGCGGTCGAAGACCAATGGATTTAACTGGGCATTGGTGGCGGTATATGGTGCCGCACAGCCCGAGCTTAAACCAGATTTCTTGGCTGATCTGGTTAGGATTTGCGGTTCTGAATAACTTCCTATCCTGGTGGGGGTGATTTCAATATCATCAGAAGGCGTGATGAGAAGAATAATGATAATTTTGACGGAAGATGGCCGTTCATGTTTAACACTATCATTGAAAGCCTGGATCTGCGTGAGATAGAGCTTTCAGGCAGAAAGTTTACCTGGGCTAACGCCATTCCAAATGCGACGTTTGAAAAGCTGGATCGAGTCCTGGCTAGCATCGAATAGGAGTAGAAATTCCCATATGTAACAGTCCAGGCACTTTCACGGGGTATTTCTGATCACATGCCTTTATTCCTTGACTCTGGGGAGGCCACCAATTTGTGAAAAAAATGTTTTCTCTTTCGAGCTTGCTTGGTTTGAGAGAGAAGGCTTCTTGGATCTCGTAGCCAGAGAATGGGCTAAGGATGCAGGAGGTAGGACTGCGCTTGAACGCTGGCAGAATAAAAATAGGCATTTGAGAAGTTTCCTACGTGGGTGGGCTAAGCATCTCAGCGGAATTTATAAGATTGAAAAGGAACAACTCCTTACGCTTATTTAGTCCCTTGATGTAAAAGCAGAAACCATGATCCTACCAGCCTTGGAGCTTCATGCCAAGCTTGACGCGAAGATGAGGCTGAAAGAGCTCCTTCATGAGGAAGAATTAAAGTGGGCGCTTCGGGCCAAGGTCCGAAGAGTTGTCCAGGGGGACGCGAACACACAATTCTTTCACATGATCGCCAATGGTAAGCATAGAAAGAAGAGGATCTTTCAGCTTGAACAAGATGAGGGAATGATTCTTGGTGAGGAAAACTTAAAGCTATATATTACTGAGTATTACAAGCAGCTGTTTGGGCCTCCGGAGGATAACTGTGTGTCGCTGGATGAGTCTAGGATTGAGGATGTGCCTCAACTAACGGCTATCGAGAATGATATTTTAGCTGCTCCTTTTTCTGAGAAAGAGGTGTTTGAGGCCATTTCCCAGATGAAGAACAATAAGGCTCCCAGATGGTTTCCCGGTAGAGTTCTACAAGAAGTTTTGGCATATTATTAAAGGAGATCTATTGCTGTTGTTCAATGATTTATTCTCTGGCCAGCTTCACCTTTTTCAGCTGAATTTTGGAACGATAACCCTTCTTTCCAAGAAGATAGAGGCAGTGAGAATTGAGCAATTCCGGCCTATCTGTCTTCTTAATGTCAGTTTCAAAAAATTTACCAAGGTCGAGATGAATAGGCTCATACAGATTGTGCATACTGTGGTGCAACCTACTCAAACTGCTTTCATGCCGGACATGAACATCCTCGAAGGGGTTGTGGTCCTTCATGAAACTCTCCATGAGATTCACACGAAAAAACTTGATCAAGTTGTTTTTAAGGTGGATTTCGAGAAAGCGTATGATAAAGTCAAACGGCCTTTCCTTCAACAGGCACTTCACATGAAGGGTTTTGATGAAGCTTGGCGATGCCAAGTTGAATCTTTCACACAAAAAGGGAGTGTTGGAATTAAAGTGAATGACAATATAGGTCATTATTTCCAGACACACAAGGGCCTGAGACAAGGTGATCCAATGTCTCCTATTCTGTTCAACATTGTCGTTGACATGTTGGCAATCTTGATAGGTAGGGAAAAGGAGGCCGGGCAAGTGGGTGGCTTGGTGCCTCATCTAGTTGATGGTGGTGTGTCTATCTTGCAGTACGCCGATGATACAATCATCTTTATGGAGCACGACTTGGCAAAAGCGAGAAATATGAAGCTGGTCTTGTCCCTTTTTGAGCAATTGACCGGTCTAAAGATTAACTTCCATAAAAGTGAGTTGTTCTGTTTTGGTAGAGCCAAAGAGGAACAAGATGCATATAAGCAATTGTTTGGATGCGAATTGGGAGCACTACCTTTTACTTACCTAGGTATCCCCATTCACCATTGTAAGTTGACAAACAGAGAATGGAAGTGTATCGAGGATCAGTTTGAGAAGAAACTGAGCTGCTGGAAGGGCAAACTCATGTCGTATGGAGGCCGATTGATTCTTATTAATTCGGTGCTCACGAGTATGCTTATGTTTCTTTTGTCCTTCTTTGAAGTACCAGTTGGAGTTAGGAAAAGGCTGGACTTCTATCGGTCCCGTTTCCTCTGGCAGATTGATGAACTTAAGAGAAAGTACCGTTTAGCCAAATGGGATATCATTTGCCGACCAAAAGACCAAGGGGGTCTTGGTGTTGAGAATCTTGAAGTCAAGAACTGATGCCTTCTCAGTAAGTGGCTATATAAGTTATCAGCTGAGACTGAGGCAACTTGGGCGCAGATTCTTCGTAACAAGTATCTGCACTCTAAGACTTTGTCGTAGGTGACAGTGAGACCGACTGATTCGCTGTTTTGGAAGGGGCTTATGAGAGTCAAAGCTACTTTCTTTAATAGAACAAATTTTATTATCAGTGATGGCAATAACACTCGCTTCTCGGAGGATACTTGGCTGGGAGAAACGCCGTTGGCGCTTCAGTACCTGTTGATGTATCGTATTGTGCAGCGATGCAATGCTCTGGTTGCAATGAGTTTGCAGTCCACTCCCCTTAATATTCAGTTTAGGAGGCTGCTTATTTGTGACCGATGGGAAGCATGGATTCATCTGGTGAGTAGACTAATGGAGGTTCAGCTCACTCATCAGCCCGATCAGTTGTGTTGGAAGCTTACTAGATCTGGTGAATTCACAGTCAAGTCGATGTACATTGATGTCATCAACTCTAGTGTTATTCCTAGTTCCAAACATGTTTGGAAAGTTAAGGTTCCTCTGAAAATCAAAGTGTTTATGTGGTTTGTACATAAACAAGTCATCTTAATGAAAGATAATTTGGTTAAGCGCAACTGGACAGGCTCTACTAGGTGTAGTTTCTGTGATCGGGATGAAACTATCAAGCATCTTTTCTTTGATTGCCCGTTGGCAAGGGTGTTGTGGCGCTTGGTGCAAATTGCCTTTAACATTACTCCTCCGGATTCGGTCAGGTCGTTATTTGGAACGTGGCTTGTTGGGATAGAGTCCGAAACAGCTAGACAAATTCGCGTAGGAGCATGTGCATTGTCATGGGCAATTTGGAACTGCAGAAATGATTTCGCTTTTAACTGAACAACAACTATTCTTTTTTTACAGGTTTTATTCTGGGCTACTGCGCTAATCCGTATGTGGTCATTACTCACTCCGACGGAGGCCAGGGAGCGTTTGGTTACTGGATCTATCCGGTGGAAGATGGTAGCGCGGGATATCTTCAACCGGTTTGGATGGCGTTCATGTAATAGGATAGGCAATTAGTTTACCTATCTTTCTTATGCCAGCCGGTTGTGGCTTTTGGGCCTTTTTTGTTTTTGGCTTTGTAGCTCTTTGTGAGCCAACCTCTTATTTTTATGCAGACTGCAAGACCTTGTTGAACTACTTTATTTATTTATAAATGTGGCCGTATGCATCGTTCTAATGCAGAGGCCGGGGAGTCCCCCCTTTTCAAAAAAAAGTACTCCAAATGCCCTTTCAACATTATTTCTAGCCGCTTCTTGTGTTTCGGCCAAGTGAGCCTTTTTTTAGCCAATTGGGTTAGAGATGGTGTTGACAAAGGTAGTCCGTGGAGGATAGATACCGTCAACCAGATAGTAGCCCATGTTGTACTCATGCTCGTTGACGGTATAGTGGCAAGGAGGAGCATTTCCTTCGGTCAGCCTCGCAAACAACGATGATCGCGGCGATACATTGATGTCATCGTGAGACCTGGGCATGCCAAAGAAAGTGTCCTAAATCCAATGATTTTTGATGCAACTGCTTTAAGAATTATGATAGGCTTCTTAACATGACCCTGATATTGCTATTGTAAAGCCTTGGGGCAGTTCTTCCATTTCCAATGCATCCAGTCATGAGATCCAAGCAAACCTGACCACTCTCTTGCTTCTGAGATTGCCAAGAGCCTCCCCGTGTCTGCCACGGCTGGTTCTCTCAGGTACAGAGGTTCCAACACCTTGACCATTGCCAGAGGAGAGCCACAAAGATTACAAATTCTTCTCTGTCCCACTCCTGAAACCAGTTTAAAATTAAAAAAATGACGATAACTGCCAAGAATTCTACCTTTGCATTGTAGGCTAATATGTCAAATCCGCTCGATGCCCTTAGGGGAATGACTTACATGATTTAGTGCTTAGTAGTACATCAAAATGATGCGAAAAAAGAGATTAGTCAAAAATGAATTCCGATGGAGCCCAAAAGAAAAAAGAATTCAGATGAGCCGTATCCCAGATAAAATATAAGTAAAAGTAAATTGGTTCTCAACCGCAAAAAAAAGTAAATTGGTTCTCAATCTCGCAAGCTGGCACAAACGTGTACTCTCAAGCTTGCCCAACCAGTGACTATATATTTACTCGGTAATGCTACATCAACGTATTTTTTATGGGGTTTCACCGACTGGTTGACGTGGACCACTAGTATTACGGATTGGGGGGAGAAAGGGCCCACACCCCCTGAAAATCAGGGGGCATAGAGATTAGTTAGAAGGTTGCCCTGTAAAACGCCAGTAATCATCCATGTGTCTAGCATTCTCCATATTTACTCCATCGCTTGCGACTTGGTAGTTTGGTTCAGCGGGTACAACATAGACCAAACAGATGGACTAAGAAAAAAAAAGCAATCCTCCTCGGTAGTATTATATTTAGGCAATAATGCTAGGTCTACAAATAGACTACGAAGACCTACGTAACCTTCTAAACAAATCCTTTCGGTCCCCCTGATTTTCATCGAGGGTGGGCCCTAGCTGCTAATCCTGGTCCAATTAATTTTCTCCACGTCAGTTTTTACGTAAAACTCTTCCCGTTACTTTTCGTACATGCAACATTGTCCATATTTTTTTAACATGCATTGTTCATACTAGCAAATGTGTCAGTGCGTTTCAACGGAAGAATAAAATGCATGAGAATTAGGCTCGGAGCCATAGTACTCTTCTCCTTCTCCTTCCTTCATCCATTAATTTTGTCTCCCAATTCAAGATTAGCAACGGCCGCATAGCCTCACATGGCATTATGGGCCTTTGTGCCTCAACTCTTTCAGAGACCACGGGTCTCTTTATTTCTCTATATTTCCAAATGCAACCATTGAACCAAAACATCATCCTCCTTTTGTTATTTCTCAATGTCTCAAGGAACTTGACCTTGGGTCTCTTTATTATTCGCAAATGCAGCCACCGAACCCACGCCTCATCATCTTTTTTTATTTGTCAAGGCACCTTGTTGATTCTCTGGACAACTTGCAGCGTATATAAACCTATGCGACTTGCTATGATGGAGCGAGGTGGTACTATTTAACTGCTAAGCAAAACCGACCATCCCCTCCATGAAACTATTTTTTCTCTAGCCTGGAAGTTGAGGAGGACCACTGATGTGGCCATTACAGCAACGGGCCAAGGTGGTGACATACAAATTATTTTTGGCTTATATATCTAGATAGATAAGGTTGTGCCAACAAAACAATAGAGCAACGAGTTGGTGTGGTGGCTAGCTCATGCTATTACCTACATGATTTGTGTAAGCTCGATCCCCACTTCACACTAGTAGAAAAAGGCCCATTTGTCCCGATTCATAAGGCCCATTTGTCCCAGTTCCCGAACCAGGACTAAAGGGTCGGAACTAAAGCCCAATACATTTCGTCACGGTTCACTACCGAACCGGGACAGATTGGGCTCCACCTGGCCGCTGCGGCTTGCCCAGGCAGGAGGGCCTTTTGTCCCGGTTGGTAGCACCTACCAGGACCAAAAGGCATCCACGTGTCAGCAATTCAGGGGCTGGGGTTTTTGTTTTTTTTGAGGGGGAGGGGGGGTTGGGGGTTTTGTAGGATTAATTTAGGAGTTTCATATAGTGTTAGCTAGCTAATAGAGAGAAGTGTCATTTCTTATCCCTGTGCTTGGCCGACGCTACGTACTATACGTATAGAGAGGACTCGACATGCTAGCTAGCTAGTAAGCAAATGAAGGAAACCATTAAGTACAGAAGATCGTCATGAACATATATGGAGAAAAGTGATCGAACTCTCCTTCTCCGAGAGATTGGTCGAAGAACAAGTTTTCGTATATCAATCCGACGTTACTGGCTACATATATACAATATATATAAGATCTCTTACAATCCCCTAACATCTGAACTCAAGTTCCACATGGTATTCTCCGTGTTTATCGATGACGTGGTCAATAAAGAATCCCGCCAATTCCTCTTGAATTGCTCATATGCGATCTTGTGGTAGGAGTTCATTCCGCATCTGAAACATCTAATTTGAAGAAGGGGGTCAATACATATATATGAATCAAACTCAACACAAATGATGATAATAAAATAAAATTGTGAATATTACAGCTTACGCACTTCATATTGTTTTTTAGAGTAGCCTCGCTCACAGGTCGTGTGGCGGATGAACTCGCAAATGTAGTATCCACAGTAATTATTCCGGAGTTCCAGCCACAACCACTTTACAAGAAATAGAGGTCAATCAAAGTGATAAGCAAGCATACTAAATTGTATTGATGAAACTAGCTAGAATCAATGGGAGATGCGTGGAACTAGCTAGTAGTACTTACTTTCGGGCGTTCAAATCGTAGCTCCCCCGACAGTCCTGGAGCTTGTGCGGTGAACTTTTTCCAAACCCTGCCAGACAAAGAAAACAATTACCTGATATCAAGAAATGAACAAAGTTGCCAATATGGTGCGATAATCATCGATTAAACTTACTTCTCGAGCATTTTAGTCATGGCCGCATACTCCTTGGGATCTTTTCGTCTCAAGCTTAATCTCTAGCAGAACAAAGTGGAAGCTGCGCAGGCATGCATAACTCATCAATTACATTACTATAACCTCGAGTAATAAGGGAAACCGAATACGCACAAGATAGTAACACTCACTTGAATTCGTAAGGAAGGAGTATTATATCTTTCTTTTGATTTCGATGTAACGATCGTAGCAAGTTGGCATCGGTTTGTTTGGCATCATGTTTAACATTCCATTCATCTGTGAGATTTGTGTTAATGAACCCAATATCACTGATTTGTCTTCTTGCATTCAGCGATCTTCAATGTGCATAATACAGTGAGGATAATTATATATACATGCAATGAAAGAGCTGAGCTATATATAGAGACTTAATTACAGAAGTAGTACTTACAGATAGTAGCAAGTGACGATTATTTTATCGAGGACCTTTTGATTGAAAAACTGGAAGAACTCCTCATATGGAACAGACAACAGATCAATTCCAACGAGGTTGTGCTCCTCTTTAACTCTCAGTGTCAAAGTATCCTTCCCAGACTTGCTGCAGATGTCCATGTACCAATCATGGAATCTTCACATCATCGTTGTTAGAGGAAGATGACCAGGTTTGATGAGAGGCTTCCCATGCCGGTATTTGAATTCGTCCACCTCCATTGTATCAAAATGTGCATTGCCGGGCAGGTAATCTCTAGGATTGGTATTGGGCACCATCCCGGATGATTAGCAATGATATCGCTAGACACCTTGAGTGGGGGGCACGATTGGTTCGCTTGTTCGCCGAGCTGGGGAATTTTTTCCCACTTCTTTTTTCTGCTAACCTTCAATCACTGCAAGTACTTCCCGGCCGCTCCGCTTCCTTATATGTCCTCTAAATAATGCGCTCATAGTTGGTTTCTGGCGGAGGCGGTGGTGGTCGCTTCAGGGCATCCAAAGTGCGCTTCGCTTTCACCGGATCTATCTTCTCCTCCAGAGGTGGATGTTTCTAGATGTTTGCGTTCCAAAGAAGTCCTTCACTTGGGCTTCACAAATCTTCTTGTTTTCCTCCTTGCTCATCTCGTATGGTAACTTCTCTAGAGGCTTGAGAGAAGGACCAAATCTGTATTGCCTCCCGCCTCTAGCTGTACTTCTAGACGGTGGAGCAGCTGCGGCTGTCTTCTTTACTTGCTTACGAGGCGGAGAAGAAGGAGGCGGAGTGCTACGACACGCTGGAGCAGCTGGAGCAGCAGCGACTATCTTTCGCTATTGCTGACGAGGCGGAGGAGGAGGCGGGCTACTCAGACGCACCGACGCGGGCGGAGGAGGCGGAGTGCCGCCACGCACCTGAACAACCTGAGAAGGAGGCGGAGTGCCCTAATCACTCACCGGAGGAGGAGGCGGAGGAGGAGGGGGAGTGCCCTGACTCACCGGAGGAGGAGGAGGAGGAGGCGGAGGCGTCCAGTTCGGAAGCCTGATGAGCTCCTTCTGCCATAGACATGGAATCTACAAAGCAAGACGCAACAGAGTCTCCCCTTCACCGGTAGGGTGGTCAAGCTCGAGCTCCTCAAATCCCTCCATTATTTGGTCGACCATCACAATAGCTTAGCCTTGCGGAATCACAAGGCAGTGAAAAGTTGCGCTGGGTACAGGAGGTGCAACAGAGCCGACAACCGCCTTGACTTTGAGGTGCTACCATTGTGTCATAAGGTGGCAATCTTCAGCCTCCGTGATAGCATCCACGGGGTAGCTGGGAGCCGTGAAGTCAGGCTGCTGAAGGAGCTCGGTGGAAGCCATGCTGCTTCTCCGCTGAGATGTCGGGGTAGCTTCTGGGATAGCTTCGTGCGGCTGATCTGGTTGGTCGGTACCTCGCTCGCTCTCAACTTGTTGCTCCAGCTTTAGTACTCTTGCATTCAGCTTCTGCAGATCGCTCAGCTCCTGTTTCCTCTTCCTTTCTTCGGTTTTGTACCCGCCTGCATCGGGAAACCCAACCTTCCACGCAACGGAGCCTGTCGTGCCTCGTGTTCATCCTGGGTGCTCAGGATTGTCGAGGGCCTTTGTGAGCTCGTCGTTCACTCTGTCGGGAATGAACGTCCCTTCCTGCGCTGCGGCGATACACTTCTGAAGCTTCTTGACTGTTATTTTAAGTTGCTCGTTCGTTCAACAGCACTTCCTTGTTTCAGGGTCCAAGGTTCCCCAACCCCGAAGAACCAAGTCCTTGAATGGTCTAGCCAGTTCAATGTCTCTGGTTTGACCCCTTTATCAAGTAGGTCCTTCTCAGCCTTGTCCCACAACGGCCAGGCTTTGAGGTAGCTGATGACCCACAAGTGTAGGGGATCTATCGTAGTCCTTTCCATAAGTAAGAGTGTCGAACCCAACGAGGAGCAGAAGGAAATGATAAGCGGTTTTCAGTAAGGTTTTCTCTGCAAGCACTGAAATAGTAGGTGATAGATAGTTTTGTGATAAGATAAATAGTAACAAGCAAAAAGTAAATAAAGTAAATAAAGTGCAGCAAGGTGGTCCAATCCTTTATGTAGCAAAGGATAAGCCTGGACAAATTCTAATAATGAGGAAGGAGCTCCTGAGGACACATTGGGAATTATCGTCAAGCTAGTTTTCATCACGTTCATAAGATTCACGTTCGTTACTTTGATAATTTGATATGTGGGTGGACCGGCACTTGGGTACTGCCCTAACTTGGACAAGCATCCCACTTATGATTAACCCCTATTGCAAGCATCTGCAACTACAAAAGAAGTATTAAGGTAAACCTAACCATAGCATGAAACTAGTGGATCCAAATCATCCCCTTACGAAGCAACGTATAAACTTGGGTTTAAGCTTCTGTCACTCTAGCAACCCATCATCTACTTATTACTTCCCAATGCCTTCCTCTAGGCCCAAATAATGGTGAAGTTTCATGTAGTCGATGTTCACATAACACCACTAGAGGAGAGACAACATACATCTCATCAAAATATCGAACGAATACCAAATTCACATGACTACTAATAGCAAGACTTCACCCATGTCCTCGGGAACAAACATAACTACTCACAAAGTATATTCATGTTCATGATCAGAGGAGTATTAATATGCATTAAGGATCTGAACATATGATCTTCCACCAAGTAAACCAACTAGCATCAACTACAAGGAGTAATCAACACTACTAGCAACCCACCAGTACCAATTTTTGGGTTTGATACAAGATTGGATACAAGAGATGAACTAGGGTTTTGAGAGGAGATGGTGTTGGTGAAGATGTTGATGGATATTGATCCCCTCCCGATGAGAGGATCGTTGGTGATGACGTTGGTGATGATTTCCCCCTCCCGGAGGGAAGTGTCCCCAGCAGAACAGCTCCGCCAGAGCCCTAGATTGATTCCGCCAAGGTTCCGCTTCGTGGCGGCGGAGTTTCGTCCCGTAAGCTTGACCTTGATTTTTTCCAGGGGAAGAGTGATGATATAGCAGAAGATGGACGCCAGAGGCCCACCAGGGGGCCCAGGAGATAGGGGGCCGCGCCCTACAGGGGGGGGCGCCCCCTATCTCCTGGACAGGGTGTGGGCCCCCTAGCCTATTTCTTTTTCTCATAAATTCTTAATAAATCCAAAAAGTTGTTTCGTGGAGTTTTAGGACTTTTGGAGTTGTGCAGAATAGGTTTCCAACGTTTTCTCCTTTTCTAGCCAGAATTCCAGCTGCCGGCATCCCCCTTTTCATGGTAAACCTTGTAGAATAAGAGAGAATGGCCATAAGTATTGAGATATAATGTGTAATAACAGCCCATTATGCAATAAATATTGATATAAAAGCATGATGCAAAATGGACGTATCAACTCCCCCAAGCTTAGACCTCGCTTGTCCTCAAGCGGAAGCCGAAATCGAAAAATATGTCCACATGTTTAGAGATAGAGGTGTCGATAAAAATAAAATGCGGACATGAGGGCATCATGATCATTCTAATAACAGTAATATAAATAGATTTTGTCATATGATTTCCTATGCTCAAGTAATAAGCAATTCACAATGTCAAGTATGGTTCATAAACTTCATTGGGAACTAACAAACTATAATCTAAGTCATGAAGCAATTACAATTTATCGTAACATCACAAAGAGTCAATAATAGAGCTTTTCAGGAAGCTCACATACTCAACTATCTCGTAGTCTCCCATAATTGCTAACACTCACGCAATACTTGTGGTTATACAGTTTCAGTCGGACACTGAGAAAGATAGGGGCTTATTGTGTTGCCTGCCAACGTATTCACCTTTAGGTGATGTCAACAATAATAGCCTATGCCAACTTACACCCAATTGGATATATGTATCATAATCTTTCAAACACGAGAAGCTTGCCAAAGGATAAAATGAAAAAGGGAAAGGTGAGGATCACCTTGACTCAAGCATAAAGTAAAAACATAAAGTAAAAGATAGGCCCTTCGCAGAGGGAAGCAGAGGTTGTCATGCGCGTTTAGGGTTGATGCATAAAATCTTAGTGCAAAAGAACGTCACTTTATATTGCCCCTTGTATGTGGACCTTTATTATGCAATCCGTCGCTTTTATTACTTCCACAACAAGTTCGTACAAAGCTTATTTTCTCTACACTAATAAGTCATACATATTTAGAGAGCAATTTTTATTGCTTGCACCGATGACAACTTACTTGAAGGATCTTACTCAATCCATAGGTAGATATGGTGGACTCTCATGGCAAAACTGGGTTTGAGGATATTTAGAATCACAAGTAGTATCTCTACTTGGTGCAAGGAATTTGGCTAGCAAGAGGGGGAAAGGCAAGCTCAACATATTTGGAAGGTCAATGACAATATACTTTAACTGAGATGTCGGAAAACATAAACCATTACGTTGTCTTGCTTGTCCAACATCAACTCTTTTAGCATGTCATACTTAATGAGTGCTTCACAATCATAAAAGATGTCCAAGATAATATATTTATATGTGAACCCCTCTTTACTTATCACTTCCTATTAATTGCAACGATGACCAAGGCTACGTTCATCAACTCTCAACAATTTCCATGCCTCATACTTTCTATGTGTGAAGTTATCACTATCCATAAGATCAATATGAACTCTTTTGTTCTTTCTACTTTCTCAAGATCATAGCAACATAGCAAAGCCCTTGAATCAACACTAATCTTTATTATAGATAGCACATGAACTCTCTTACATAAAGAGATCACAATGCAAAACTCAAAACTACTTGATATCAAAACTTCAATCTACTAGATCAAGATACTAAAAGGATCGAACTAAATAAAGCGGTAAAGATAGGAGTGTGATGGTGATACGATACCGGGGCACCTCCCCCAAGCTTGGCAGTTGCCAAGGGGAGTGCCCATACCCATGTGATTATTTCTTCGGAGGTGATGGAGGTGGTGATGATGACGGTGGATAATCGCACATCGAGCGCAAAAGCTCCTCCAACTTGTGGATAATGCCCTTGAGCCTGTTGGAGTGAAAAGGTTAGGTAAAGGTTGAGGGATGTCTTCTTCTTTCACCACCGGAGCTTGAACTTCCATGGCCTTCTTGATCCCTTCATCCTTGTTGATCTCTTCCGGTTCCTCTCTTTTCAACTCTATCTTCAATAGCCAAGCATCCTTGTCCTCGTTGTTGGAGGAGGGAGAAGTCATGGTGCTCTAAATCTGTAACGGAAATAGCTAGAAATGAAAACATAGGATATTTGCGTGATACGGTGGTCAAAACCTTCGGGAGTATATATAATGAATTTTTACCGACCAAAATACGTAATATACAAGAAAACGGAGTCACGGAGGCATACGAGGTGCCCACGAGACAAGGGGGCGCGCCCTACAGGGGGGGCGCGGCCTCCTCTCTCGTGGGAGCCTCGTGTCCCTTTCGGACTACTTCTTTCTTCCTAAAATTCTCCAATAATAGAAAATTGATAAAAATTGCCATTAGAGTTGTTTTGGAGTCGGTTTACTTACCGTACCACGTACCTATGCCTTTTCGGAATTTGGAACATTCTGGAAAGTGTTTCTTATGTATTCCTCGGGGGTTACGATTTCAATAATATTAGTTTCAACATTAATAGGATTACCTGAAATATAGTGCTTAATTCTTTGACCGTTAACCACCCTCGGATTTGTGCCTTCAAAATTGTTGATTTTTATAGCACCAGAGCGATAGACCTCCTCGATAACGTCAGGACCTTCCCATTTTGAGAGAAGTTTTCCTGCAAAAAATCTTAAACGAGAGTTGAATAATAACACATAATCTCCTACGTTAAACTCACGCTTTTGTATCCTCTTATCATGCGAGCATTTGAGTTTCTCTTTGAAAAGCTTCACATTCTCATATGCTTGGGTTCTCCATTCATCAAGTGAGCTAATGTCAAACAACCTCTTCTCACCGGCAAGTTTGAAGTCATAATTGAGCTCTTTAATAGCCCAATATGCTTTAGGTTCAAGTTCAAGAGATAAATGACATGCTTTTCCATAAACCATCTTATATGGAGACATACCCATTGGATTTTTGTATGCAGTTCTATAGGCCCATGATGCATCATCAAGTTTTTTGGACCAATTCTTTCTAGATCTATTCACAATCTTTTGCAAAATTAACTTGAGCTCTCTATTGCTCAACTCTACCTGACCACTAGACTGCGGGTGATAAGAAGATGCGATTCTATGATTGACATCATACTTAGCAAGCATCTTACGGAAAGCACCATGAATAAAGTGTGAACCACCATCAGTCATAAGATATCTAGGGACTCCAAACCTAGGAAAAATAACCTCTTTAAGCATTTTAATAGAGGTGTTGTGATCAGCACTACTAGTTGGGATAGCTTCTACCCACTTAGTAACGTAATCAACAGGAACTAAAATATGTGCATATCCATTAGAGGCAGGAAAAGGTCCCATATAATCAAAGCCCCAAACATCAAACGGTTCAATAACAAGGGAATAATTCATAGGCATTTCTTGACGTCTACTGATGTTACCTATTATTTGACATTCATCACAAGATAAGAAAAACTTACGAGCATATTTGAAGAGAGTAGGCCAATAAAAACCAGATGGTAGTACGTTGTGTGCAGTTCTAACTCTAGCGTGGTGTCCTCCATAAGATTCAGAGTGACACTTGCGTAGGATTTGTTCCGGTTCATGCTCAAGCACACAACGTCTAATAATACCATCTACTCCTTCTTTATAAAGGTGTGGATCATCCCAGAAGTAATGTCTTAAATCATAAAAGAACTTTTTCTTTTGCTGGTATGTGAAACTAGGCGGTATATATTTAGCAACAATGTAATTAGCATAATCAGCATACCAAGGAGCAGTACGAGAAGCATTGACAACTGCTAATTGTTCATCGGGAAAACTATCATTAATAGGCAATGGGTCATCAAGAACATTCTCTAACCTAGACAAGTTGTCTACAACGGGGTTCTCAGCTCCCTTTCTATCAATAATATGCAAGTCAAATTCTTGGAGCAAGAGAACCCATCTAATGAGTCTAGGCTTAGCATCCTTCTTTTCCATAAGATATTTAATAGCAGCATGATCAGTGTGAATAGTAATTTTGGAATCAACAATATAAGGTCTAAACGTATCACATGCAAACACAACTGCTAAGAACTCTTTTTCAGTAGTAGCATAGTTTCTCTGGGCAGTATCAAGAGTCTTACTAGCATACTGGATAACATTCAATTTCTTATCGACTCTTTGCCCTAAAACAGCACCTACAACATAATCACTAGCGTCGCACATAATTTCAAAAGGTAAATTCCAATCAGGTGGCTGAACAATAGGTGCAGTGATCAAGGCTTTCTTTAGTGTTTCAAATGCTTCTACACAATCATCATCAAAGACAAAAGGAATATCTTTTTGCAATAAGTTAGTCAGAGGCCTAGAGATTTTAGAAAAGTCATTAATGAACCTCCTATAAAAGCCGGCATGACCAAGGAAACTTCTTATACCTTTTATGTCCTTGGGACATGGCATATTTTCAATAGCATCAACTTTGGCTTTATCAACTTCAATACCTCTCTCAGAGATCTTGTGCCCCAAGACAATGCCTTCATTAACCATAAAGTGACACTTTTCCCAATTCAGGACGAGACTAGTGTCTTCGCATCTCTGCAAAACTCTATCAAGGTTTCTCAAACAATCATCAAAAGAGGATCCATAGACAGAGAAGTCATCCATGAATACCTCACAAATCTTTTCACAAAAATCAGAAAATATAGCCATCATGCATCTTTGAAAGGTAGCAGGTGCATTACATAAACCAAAAGGCATACGTCTATAAGCAAAAGTACCAAAAGGGCAAGTAAAAGTAGTTTTAGATTGATCCTTCGCGGACACAGGTATTTGAGAGAAGCCAGAATAACCATCTAGAAAGCAAAAATGTGTGTGTTTGGATAGCCTTTCTAGCATTTGATCAATAAAAGGTAAAGGGTAATGATCTTTCTTAGTAGCTTTATTTAACTTACGAAAATCAATTACCATCCTATAGCCTATAATAATTCTTTGCGGGATCAATTCATCTTTATCATTAGGAACAACGATAATACCTCCCCTTTTAGGGACACAATGGATAGGGCTTACCCATTCACTACCAACAACATGATAAATAATACCTGCCTCAAGGGGTTTTAGAATCTCCTTTCTTACCACTTCCTTCATTTTGGGATTTAATCGTCTTTGAGGATCTCTAACTGGTTTGGCATCTTTCTCCACTGAAATTTTGTGTTGACATAATGTGGGACTAATGCCCTTAAGATCGTCCAGAGTATATCCAATAGCAGCTCGGTGCTTCTTCAGAGTTTTCAATAATCTTTCTTCTTCTTTCTCTGAAAGGTTAGCACTAATAATAACAAGATATTTTTTCCATCAAGATAAGCATACTTGAGATTATCAGGTAAGGGTTTGAGTTCAAACACGGGATCACCCTTGGGTGGAGGGGGATCCCCAAGAATTTCAATGGGAAGGTTATGTTTTAGCATAGGTTCTTGTTTAAGGAACACTTCTTCTATTTCTTCCCTTTCTTTCATAAACATATCGTTTTCATGGTCTAACAAATATTGTTCTAACGGATCAGTTGGAGGAACAACAATGGAAGCAAGACCAATAATTTCATCCTTACTAGGTGGTTCCCTTTCACCAGGTTGTCTACTAAACTTAGCGAAATTAAACTCATGAGACATACCATCTATGCCAACAGTGACAATATTCTTTTCACAATTAATCTTAGCACTAGCAGTATTCAAGAAGGGTCTACCAAAAATAATGGTACAAAAATCATCTTGTGGGGAACCAAGAACAAGAAAATCAGCAGGGTATTTAATCTTCCCACACAAGACTTCAACATCTCTAACAATCCCAATAGGTTTAATGGTGTCCCTATTAGCAAGCTTAATAGTAACATCAATGTCTTCTAATTCAACAGGTGCAATATCGTGCATAATTTCTTTATAAAGATCATAAGGTATCGCATTAGCACTAGCACGCATATCACATAAGCCATGATAACAATGATATCCTATTTTAACAGAAATAACAGGAGTGCCTACAACAGGTCTACGTGTCTTGGTATCGGGTCTAGCAATATTAGTAGTTTCACCCAAGAAAGAGATAACATGCCCATCTAAGTCCTCATCCAAGAGATCTTTAATCATAGCAATACCAGGTTCAACATTAATTTTCTCAGGAGGTGTATAGGTCCTAGTATTACTCTTACGAACAACAGTCGAAGCTTTAACATGATCTTTTATCCTAACAGGAAAAGGAGGTTTTTCAACATGAGTAGGAATAATAGGATCACTATATGTAATAGTCTTTTCTTCAACTCTAATATGTGCAACTACTTTCACTTCAAGAGGAGGATTATATTTAAACCACTTCTCTTTAGGGAGATCAACGTGAGTAGCAAAAGTTTCACAAAAAGTAGCTACTATCTCAGAGTCAAGTCCATACTTAGAGCTAAATCCACGGAAAGCATCGGTATCCATAAAAGATTTAACACAATCGAACTTAGGTGTCATACCTGACTCCTTACCATCGTCGGAACCCCAATCTTCAGAGTTGTGTTTAATTCTTTCCAATAAGTCCCATTTGAAATCAATAGTCTTCAGCATATAGGAACCAGCATAGGAAGCACTACAAAAAAAATACACTTCTGTGATGATACGTGTTTGTCACAGTAGGTCGCGTTTTCTGTCATGCATGTACATCCATGACAAATTTATGACAGAATCAAGATAGTCATACCTGTGCTGTCATATAGGTGTTCCATGACATTACCAAAATTATCATCACGGAAGTGTCCACTTCCATGATGCTAAATCACGCGTCATAGAAGTGCTTTCGTCAAGGGTGACCGACACGTGGCATCCACCATAACGGAACACCGTTAAGCTATCGGGTCAGGTTTTGAATCCGGGAACCCGTTAACAGCCCCGACCAATGGGGATTTTCCACGTGTAAAATCATCATTGGCTGGAGGAAACACGTGTCGACTCATCGTTGGGACAGATGTAATCCACTCATTGGACGGAAGGCACCTATGATACGTCGACACATGGCATGGCCCAACAGAGGCCCATTCCTATGAAAAGGCCGGCCCAGTAAAAATTAGCAGGCCAGCCCATATAAGGCCTACTTGTGTCAGGTCCATTTAAGCCCACGACCCATACGAGATGTGCCAATTCGGCCCGTCAACGGCCCGTTAAAGATTTCACACCATTGTAGCCCATCGTCAGTTCGAGCCCGTTAATAGCCCGCTATATATTTGGGCTCAATATCGGCCTGATGAGATTTTGGCCTGTTAACGGCCCATTTAATGGATGGGCTAATTTTCAGGATGTACATCTTTCGGCCTTTTAGCGACCCATTTAAATGTTGGGCTAATTTCCGGCCTGGTGTGTCTTTCAGCCTGTTGACGGCCCATAAATCTGATGGGCCATTTGTTGTCGGACCTGAGTTTCGGCCTTTTAGCGGCCCATTTAAGTGTTGGGCCAATTTCTGGCCCGGTGTCACTTTTAGCCTGTTGACGGCCCATAAATCAGTTGGGCCATTTGTAGTCGGACCTGAGTTTTGGCCTTTTAGCGACCCATTTAAGTGTTGGGCCAATTCCCGGCCCTGTGTGCCTTTCGGCCTGTTAATGGACCATAAATGAGTTGGGCCATTTGCAGTTGGACCTTAGTTTTGGCCTTTTAGCGGCCCATGCCCTTCATGGTCCAATACCAACCCGTTTTCTCTTTCGGCCTACTAAAGGCCCACAACACAGTTGGGCCATTTACAATACGGCCTGACTTTCTGCCTCTTAGCGGCCCATGGTCTTCATGGTCCAGTACAAGCCCGCAGTATCTTTTGGCCTGCTAAAGGCCTACAATATAGTTTGGCTGTATGTAGCCCAAACTTAGTAAGGGCCTGTTAACGGCCCGTGAAATAAATTGGGGCCACCTGTTGCCCGCTTCGATGTCGGCCTGTTAACGACCCGGGAGGTAAGAGGGCCGACCCTTAACTTTCGGCCTAGTAACGGCCCATTAACTTAATGGGCCCACTAAAGTTCGTACATGTCTTTAGGCCAAGTTAGATAATTTGATCCCATTACGACGAGCAATTATGCACAGGACTAAAACCGATCAAGCAAAGGTACGTCATACAGGGAATAACGTTGCACATCCAGCATATATTACAGGAAATTACATCCACTGGGCAATCAAAGATTGATGCCAGTGCAAATAAATGAGCAGAACCTAACCATCTACAACGTCACAATCTGCAACCTTAGCACAGATGACGCCCATAAGCATGTGGGCAAGTTCTTTCTGCTTTGCTACACTGTCTCTGAAAACATTGATCAGTTGTTGTGTCGCACGACTCTGCACCTCTGATTCATCCACCATTTCCATCATTGCTTCAGCCATTAGTTGGTTCACAAACATACATTTATTCCGTTGCATTCGAGACAGAGGATACTGAATAGGTTCAGATACCGATTTTGGCAGGCTTGTATTATTGATAGTGGAGAGTGTCTCGACCACTTCATCATAACATAAATTAGGACCGGAGCCAAACAGATTAATCATGAGTTATTGCCATATTACCTGGCCTAGATTTATTGGAAAGAAACAATGGGGTTGCCTTGCTGTTTTCAGAGTTTGTCTTCTTATCTTCAGCAACCTGCACAAAATTAACACACTAGCATTGCTATCATTGGCCAAGTCAGATAATAGGAAAGCAACATTGACACAACGAACATTTGGGCAACTAGCCTACACCAAATTAACACAATATGGCACAGCTATGATCAGCCAGGTAAGGTAGCACGAAAGCAACATTGACACAATGAATGAATGGGCAACCAGAGAAGCACTACAATTCAGTAATGTGCGTGATATGAGATAGCACATTCATGCAGCTCAGTATGCAAAACTACTAGGCCATTTTCCTTACAAAAATCAACATTGGCACCTTTAACATTTTGCTACAACTAATTTTAGATCAGATAAAGGTTAGATTCACGCCGATTAACAAAATACATGTTGATGTAAAAATATAGTGATATACAATAGGTACTTACATCAGCATTGGAGCATAGAGAATTCCCGCAAGATATTTTCCTCGAATACGATCCCAATGGAGGAAGTCTTCTATCGTTCAACCTTTATTTTCTAAAAGAGAGATGGGTAAGAAACATGTAGAAAATCTGATCAGAATGCTATAAAATTTCATGATGCGAGGATACGCACACGCTTCTTAGAATGGAGTTGACATTCTTTTGTTGGACTGGAGCGGACTAGTTTTTTGGCCACTGGAATCTGCTTATTATCAGTGGGAGTTGGGTTTCTCTGTGCTGGAGCAGTATCTATGAAAAATGGAGTTGGTTTATTATCTCCTGGCGTTTGGATCTTTTGCAAAGACCTGGTTTGTAACCCTTCAGATTCTAACATAGCCGTCTTCCCCTTGCATGCCTTATATAGAAGAATGGTGATTCAGTTATAAAACATGCTACAACAAAGATGGAATAGGTACTGAAGAATAGAAAGGCATGACATATTGACATGTATTACCTCCATCCAGAAACAAATGGACGGGTCTAGGCGTATTTCAGTTCTAGATACATCCAGTTTCCATTTCTGCGACATTTAATCCGGACGGAGGGAGTATGATGTAAGAGCTAGGGATACGACATGACAACACAGTGAAAAAACACTGAAAAACCCACTGCAGAACCAAAGTATTCAAACCCACTGATATGAGATAGTACACTCATGCAGCTCAGGATGCAAAACTACCAGGCAGTTTTCCTTACAAAAATCAACATTGTGGCCTTTAATCATATATTTTGCTACAACTAAATTTAGATCAGATAAAGGTTGGATTCACGCCGATTAACAAAATACATGCTGATGTAAAAATATAGTGATATACAACAGGTACTTACATCTACATTGGAGCACAGAGAATTCCTGCAAAAATCTTTCCTCATAAACGATACCATTGCAGAAATTCTTCTATCTGTTAAGCTTATTTTCTAAAAGAGAGATGGGTAAGAAACATGTAGAAAATATGATCAGCATGCTATAAAATTTCATGATGCAAGGATACGCACACGCTTCTTAGAATTGAGTTGACATATTTTTGCTGGACTGGAGCGGACTAGTTCTTTCGCCACTGGAATCTTCTTATTATCAGTAGGAGTTGGGTTTCTCTGTGCTGGAGCAGTATCTATAAAAACTGGAGTTGGTTTATTATCTCCTGGCGTTTGGATATTTTGCAAAGGCCTTGTTTGTAACCTTTCAGATTCTAAAATAGTCGTCTTCCCCTTGCATGCCTTGTATAGAAGAATGGTTCTTTAATTATAAAACATGCGACAACAGAGAGATGGAATAGGTACTAAAGAATAGGAAGGCATGACATATTGACATGTATTCCCTCCATTCGAAAAAAAATGGATAGGTCTAGGCATATTTCAGTTCTAGATACATGCTTTTTTATCCATTTCGGCAACATGTAATCCGGACGGAGGGAGTATGGTGTAAGAGCTAGGCATACGACAGGACAACACATAAAAAAACAATAGTTGAATGTAAAACTATATGCTAGCGGAATACGTACAAAAATAACTAAGGAAACATACATGTGTATGATTGGGAAAAATAAGATGGCATTTCAACAGAGCACTAGAACAGCACTTCAATGTAAAAAAACATGGTATGGCAGATAGATGAAGTACATACTGATGAATAACAATGCATAAGATATTCAGAAGCATGATGTCCAAATTAGGTAGATGGCATTGCGATAGACTAGAATGACAGTACTTGAATTTGAAAACATGTTATCATGAATGGAATAGGTACTGAAAAACAGGAAGGCATGACATATTTACATGCATGATCAGCATGCTAAGCACATGGCATTGCAACAGAGTAGATACACTCCAGGACATTATATGCATGTTGTACCCATATCACAGTCCAAGTTAGAGCAAGGACCTTGTGGGGTGCAGAGGATTCATCATCTTTCTGCAAGTCTTCTGAAGAACTGCCTTTACATGTTCCATCATATTGGGTATCATTGACATCAAGTTTATTGGCCTTTACATTGCTCCGTGAGGTTCTTGTGGATATATCACTGTGTGCAATTATATCTGACATGCATGGAAGACAACTAGTAGTTAGATTTATGTAAATGAGTGCCTGTAGGAGATGACATAAATAGTAGGACTGGAGTAAACTAGCAGCAATAGGTCTCATAAACTAAAGGGAGAACACAGATGAAAGCTACAGAATATGTATCGTGTGTACTCGAGATTAACTAGATGGCACATAAAAGTATTAAAGAACAACATAGGTAATACTAGAAGTGGTATAATACTATAATCACCAGCCTGTGGGATAGCATTGGCTGATGGATGACAACTATGGAACAGTGTGTCTGAAGATGCAGATAACGCATAATGTTAAGAACGACATATCTCTTTGATCTGGAGAAATACACTAAGAGATCAACAACAAGGTACGAGAGTGGTCACACGTCTGTTGACTGAAGACTAAATTGGGGTCACACGATTTTATTTTATTTTGGTACTGTTTGATCTACGCCGGATGGCTTGATGGCCGTCTTGTGCCTCCCGGTTGACACTGTTTAGAATCTTCCCCGAAGAGCCAGCGACCAACGGTAGAGCAGCGTGCCTCCGCCGTCTGTGGCCCCAGCCAAAACCCCGCTCCCCGCCCCACCGCACTGCCGTGGTTGCGCCGCCCCCGGGCCAATCCACAAAGACTCCCCATCATCCAGATCCGGCAGCAGCAGTACCTTCAACCCACGCAACTCTAAAAGATAGCCATCTAAGCGCTGCTTCTGCGGCGAACTTGCGGCCCCGCACCCTTACGTTAGACACCAGCCAACCGGCAGCCTAGGAGCTCCGCCTCCTAGAGGGGTGCTGCTTCCCATTGGGAATCAATTGGCCCAGAATAAAAATTCAGACAACTGACGCATAAATAAAGTGATTTGAGATGAGGGTGTGACCTATCTGGCGGCATGGTGAAGTAGGCAGGTCCAGCTGCCGAGTCGGTGAGGCCGGCGTGGTTGTGGTGGCAACCGACGGCAGGGAAAGAGCGGTGTCGCGATGGTCGACGGCTACGTGGAAGTAGTGCCAGGACTCTGGACAGATCTGAAGTTGGAGCCGCTCCGGCACCGTGAACAACGACGGGGGTGAGTCGGCTCCGGTACGGTTCATGCGGCTGTCGTCGAGGCAGCACCAGCAGCACGGAGTAAGAGGCACATGGCCCAGTGCATGAGGACAATTGGACGGCGTCTCTGGCATTAGGGAGGAGGGCAGCTGTGAAATTGGTGCGGTGCGGGGCGCCATGGAGGTGGGGCTGAGGTTTCACAGCTCGGGAGAAGGGAGCTTCCCGGGGAGAAGGTGATTTGGCGCCCACGAGGTATGAATGGGGGCGGATGGGGGGGAATTGGGAGGGGAGTGGAACCATGTCTTATGGACGCATTTGTCTGAAATGTGAGGGGGAGTTACAGTTCTACCCTTTCCTATAGGCTTCTCGGCTTTGGTCTGTGTACTGAGGGTCGGGGATAGTAGAGTAACTTTGCTTCTCCCCAAGTAGTGGGCGGGAGCGATTTCGGGCGAGGACGGCGTGTTTTGAACTATAGTGGGCGCGAGCAATTTCGGGCGAGGAGAGCATTTTTGAAATAGTGGGCGCGAGCTATTTCGGGCGAGGAGAGCGTGTTTTGCCGACCATGGTTTATGAATTATTCGGCACATGTCATTTCAGCCGAGGAGAAGGCGCGCTTGGATTAAGTTACGAACCTACCCTCGATGTACAACGGGCCAATTGATGCGTGTCCCACATAGGACGGTAATTTCGCGTCTCCCATTTATTTGCTCGGGCGAATTCCACCGAGCAGAGAGGATGTTTAACGGTTCGTTCAAATTTTGGGAGAACGAGCATCCACGTCTACCTTACCAAGTCGATTCGAATCAAATTTTGAAATATTAGCTTGCCACTTCTTTTTTAGATGGAGAGATGATGCTCGGGAGTAATGTGTTTTTACATGCTCGTTGCTAGCGATTTACTATATGACAAATAGTTGACCCACTCAAAAACGCGAATCAAACCCAAAATGAAATATCTCGATTCAATGAACTAGCTCGTTCAGTAGGTCAAAATAGTGAACTAAATCCAAAATTGAACACCTCAATCGAGTAGCATGTTGTACAGTATTATAGTACTCCAGGAACATGTTGAAAGTCAAATTAATGAACTTGTTTGATATACGCATATATCCGTTCATGTGTGGATTGCAGACAACATGTTCTCCAATTTAAATATTTGAATGCAAGTTTATATCGAAACATGGTTTATATCAGTCTTTGATGCATAAAACGCGACCTCCCCCTCTCCGGACTCCTGTTCTCTCTCTCTCTCTCACTCACTCTCTCGCCGACAATCTTCAATTCTGTCGCACGCATCCGACACAAAAACCTTGTTGGTCCCTCTCCCTTTCTCTCCATCTCTCTCTCTCTCTCTCTCTTGTTGTGTGTGTGGGGGGGGTCTTTCTAGTTCGCATTCATATATACACCATCTATAGGTCTCTCTCGCACACTATGTATGATACTCTAGCTAGTCCAAGCTAGATAT
The DNA here is from genome assembly GCF_018294505.1 of Triticum aestivum. Classification (NCBI taxonomy): domain Eukaryota; kingdom Viridiplantae; phylum Streptophyta; class Magnoliopsida; order Poales; family Poaceae; genus Triticum; species Triticum aestivum. Next base: position 561,102,306 of record NC_057795.1, on the reverse strand, counting down.
CTTGGGTGCACTCATCGTACGCACACAAATTCCTTGGCTCTTTGCCCGTAACTCTCTCACGCACCACTATGTCGTCTCGGAGCTCTTCCCCCCCTCTCTCAAACTCTCCATCCACCTGGGTCACACATACACATGCATATCTCACTCGCACTCGATAGGCCCATCTAAAACTCTATCTCTCTCCCTCGTTCTCTCTCCATCTCACACGCACACACACACACACAATCTCATGCCCAGCTAGCCAAGTATGATGGTCTCTCACTCAATTGTAGGCACACGCAGTCCCCCCTATATGTATATGACTAGCTAATCTTAGTCTCCATCACAAACATGTGCATGGTCTATCTCGATTTCTCTCGGGGCATCTTTCTATCGCGCACGCACTCCCTCGATCTCCCACCCATATAGTCCCCTCACGATCTCGAGGGGATCTCTCTATCACAAACACACCCTCTCTCCCTCCCCATGCGTCCATGCCATCCATGTGTCCCTCTCGACCTTTTTTCCTTGTTGGCCAGACCTCTATTGGACATGTGCTACAGGGGTGTCTCTCTCCGTTGCAAACAATCACACACTAGCTATCTTCGTGTATGTCCTCGCCTCGCTTTTCCATCTCGGAGATGCATGCGTGATATGTTCGCATAAGAAACGAAAAAACACACTCTCTCTCTAATTTATCGTTTGTTGTCACTTTCTCTTTCACACACATACTCTTTTTGCACACTTACTCATTCTCCTTCACACGCACTTGATCTGTCTCGACTGAGGCACTCTCCTCCGTCCATAGCATATAGATTTATTGAAAAGTCAAACATCACAAAGTTTGACCATGTACGTGGAGAAAAACAATTACATCTAGTACGGCAAACATATACCATTAGATTCACCATGAGATGTAGTTTTGTATGATGTATCTTTGGTATTGTAGATATAAATAACATTTGCGTAAACCTGATCAAAGTTTCCAAAGTTTGACTTCTAAAAAATTTACATGCACTGCATTATCGAGCGGATGGAATATCTCTTTCCCCCTCTCAGCTATCTGACGCACCACTCAGCCTTATCGGGGCTCCTCAATCTCTCTCAAACTTTATTGGTCAGTTTGGTTCGTGACCTGACCCTCATGCCTTGATGGCCGGTACTGCCTGGTGTGGACGTGAGATGTAAAATATTTCTGCCTGGCCAGGCTTGTGTGGTGCTGAAGCGTTTGGTTCATGCCTGGGCCAGGCAAAGCATCAACGTCCCATCAATCAATCCATGCATCAATTATTTAATGCTAATATCCATCCATGTTGCTGTTAGCCTCGTGGCCGCACGACCAGGCACGGCCAGGCGTTCGAAATCGGTCGCTTGGGCCAGGCTACTTGCAGTGTCTGGAGTTCAGCCAGGCTAATTAAAGTGCAAGGGAACCCAGCCCAGGCGGGCTTTCTTTTTCACAGGGTAGCAACCAAACAAGCGTGCATGAAATCCAGCCACAACCCCAGGCCACGCAAAAGATGCTCACGACGCAAGCCAAACTGGCCTTATATCTCCCTGGTTCACACATACACATGTCTCGCTCGCGCTATACATATAGACCCATCCAACACTCTCCGCCCTTGTTCTCTCTCCATGTGACACGCACCCCCCTAAGTACCATAATCCCTCACTCCATCATAGGCTCTGTTTGGATCCATGGGTTAGAGTTAGTTTGGGTTAGTTTGGAGTCAACTAACCCAAAAAGATCCAAACAGGAGGGTTAGTTTAGGTTAGATGCATCTAACCCATCCAAAAAAACTAACCCATCCAAGAGGTGCTTATTTGGGTTAGTTCTTCTCGGGACCACTAATAAACACTTTTTTCTCTCGCTCTCCCCGCAGCAGATCCCTCCCCACTTCCTCGAAGCTTCTCGTCCTCTCCCTCCCTCCCTCTCGCACCGCCCGTGAAGGTGCCTCGCCGTATCCGCGCTCCATCTAACCCTGCCATCCAAACACCTCTTTACTTAGAGTTAGTTCAGGGTTAGTTCAGGGTATGAATCTAACTCTAACCTCTAACTGAGTTAGAGTATCCAAACAGGGCCATAGGCGCAAGCACTCCCCCCCTCCTAAGTATGATTATCTCTTACTAGCCATCAGGAACACACGTATTGTCTCCTTCCATCCATACGTCTATCTCGATATCTCTCGGGGCATCTTCTATCGCGCACACACCTTGTCACTCGATCTCCCACCCATGTAGTCCCATCACGATCTCCAGGGGATCTCTCTATGACAAACATACACTCTCTCCTCCCCATGTCTGCATTTTCTCCGTACGTCTGTCTCGACCTCTCTCCCTTGTTTGTCAGACCCCTCTTGGTCACGTGCTAGGGGTCTTCCTCTCTCGGTTCCAAACAACCACACACTATCTCCTCACCTTGCCTCCGTTGTCGAAGATGCATGTGTGATATGTTTGCATAAGACACGCACGCTTTTTCTCTACTTTTATCGTGTGTTGTCCATGTCTCTTTCACACACGCACACACACTTTTTCACTCTCTCTCTCTCTCTCTCTCTCTCTCTCTCTTAGGGACTCTGTCACGTCCATAAGCATATGGATGTTTTGAAAAGTCAAACCTCAGAAAAGTTTGACCAGGTATATGTGGAGAAAAACATTTACATCTGGAACGATCATTAGATTCATCACAACATGTACTTACTTCATACTATCATTTATCTTTGGTATTGTAGATATAAGTAATTTCTTTATAAACTTGGTCAAAGTTTCAAAAGTTTGACTTAAAAAAATGTTGTAACTACATTATCGAACGGAGGGAGTAGCTCTTTCTCTCTCTCTCTCTGCTATCTCTCACGGGCCTCCCCTCTCACTCGAACTCTCTATACCGACGGATTATACGCTCACTGTGTCAGCGTATAGCTCCGTATATTGTTTAGTTGACCGGTCAACCAATCCACATGCTGCGTTGTCAGCTCGTGTTCTGTATCTTGGTGTGCTGGCCCATGTGGCAGTGGGTGAAAATAAGTAAACTAGAGGCCCATCTGACACGCGGTGAAGTAAACAAAGTTGAAACCACTCGGGGTAGCACCCCGCACGCTAGTAAATTGAGGGCGCATTGAGGACAAACTTCTTGCGCGCGAAGGACGCACTCGCGCACAATTCACCACTGCGCGGCGGCATGCACAGAAGGACGCACTCGCGCACACCCAGCACACAACACACACCAGCACACGTGTACACCGGCGTCGCCGCCGGTTGAGATGGACGGCGAGGCAGCCAACAAGCGGAGGCGGCTCGAGCCAAAACCGCATCCGGCGAGCCTGGACTTCATCAGCAGCCTCCCCGACGACATGCTGCTCGTCATCATCGGCCTCCTCCCCACCAAATCTGCCGTGCGGACCGCCCTGCTCTCCCGGTGGTGGCGCCCCCTCTGGCGCTGCGTCCCCCTCAACCTCACCGTCGACAGCTGCCTCTGCAACGGGGATTGCAAACGCATGGCCGCAGTCTCCAAGATCCTTTCATCGCACCCTGGGCCAGCCAGACGCCTTGACATCCGCATGTTCAGTACCAACTGCAAGGTCCAACCCAAGTTCGACGAGTGGTTCTTATCCCCCGCCCTAGATCAGCTCGAGGAGCTCAGCTTTGAAGCTGGACGATGTCGCTCTCTGCCGCCGTCCGCGCTCCGCCTCACGCCAACGCTGCGCCGCGCCAGCTTCAGCTCCTGCTATCTTCCCCAGATTAATGCCGCGCCCGCCCTTCTTCTCCCTCAACTCAAGCAGCTCGACCTCTTCGACGTTGTCATCTCGAAGAAGGCTATGGAGCACCTGATCCGCAGCTGTACTGCGCTCGAGTACCTTCGTCTTGAGCAGATCCACGGGTTCATTAGCCTCCACATCGCCTCGACGAATCTCCGATGGATTTATGTGTCTTGCTGGCCCCGCAACAAGACATCAATTGGGAAGAGATCATTCCAGCTGTTCCACGTTATGGTCATTGAGAATGCGCCTTTCCTTGAGAGATTGCTTGTATCGGATCTAGAAGGTCCAACAAAAATCAGGGTCATTGACGCGCCGAAATTGACAGCGTTGGTGTACTCGTCTGCCAAATTCTCCGAACTCTTTATTGGATCCGTAATCGTTCAGGTACAACACTCATCTTCTTCTCCGTCTTCTTGAAATTCACATTTTTAAATTTCTTCTTGATGTATTTACGACCGTCTTCCAGAAAATGATTCCCACAAGCTTGACCCAGTCCATGCGCACAGTGAAGATCTTAGCACTAAAATCTATCGGCCCCAATCTGGATCAAGTTGTTGGATTCCTTACATGCTTTCCATGCACGGAGAAGCTACTCATCGAGGTGAAACTTCTTTCCTATAAGTAAACGGTAATCACAACGTAGCTCAATTTTTTCGTATTTTTCCCAAATTACGATGACAAGTGTAGTGTTCAAAACTGCATCTACGCACTGCACCGAAAGAAATGTTTTTAGTATTTTTTCTCATGTGATCACCTGCATCGTTTTTATGTTGGCCTAGGCTAGTCATAGTGGAAAGTAACTTAGACTATTCAGTTTACTCGGAGTACTACCTTCGTCCTGGTTTACTCTTCCAATTTTGTAGTATCAAAATTTGACCATAGATTTAACTGACAAAATGTTAATGCATGTCACTAAGAACTATATCGTTGGATTCGTATTTGAACATAATTTCAAATGGTGTAATTTTTAGTGACATGCATTGGCATTTTCTTAGGTAAATCTATGGTCAAAATTTTATACTAAATACGAGGTAGTATTCCCTCCGTCCCAAAATTCTTGTCTTACATTTGTTTAGATACGGATGTATCTAACACTAAAATGTAACTAGATACATCCGTATTTAGACAAATTTAAGACAAGAATTTTGGGACGGAGGGAGTACAAAAGTGGGCTATGTAGGCCAAAACATGTGCCAAATTCACTTGTGATGCATTTGGCATCGATGCCCCTCCATTGCTCACCTGGTGCCCCAATCTGGATCACCTACTTTGCTCCGGTGCCAAATTAACTCACGCAATGAAAAAACACTGCATGGGAGAGAGAGAGGACTGAGGCAAAAAAACACTTGTTTGGGAGAGTGAGAGGCTGGTGTAGTTGGTTTGATTGATTTGTTTATACATGTGGGTCTGTGTGCACAGCGGTGCCAACTCTCTCACATCGCGAGAGCGGTGCCAAAATCTTTTGATTTGACATCGATGCGTATTATGTGGCATACTTTTGCGAAATATGGCATCGGCCACATAGTGGAAGGCAACAAATGCCCAAGCTCTTCACGTGCTCCTAGTTAAATGAGAGGAAACAGAAAGAGATAGATAGAGAGAGAGAGAGAGAGTGAGTGAAAAAATATCACTAGCCAGCCAATCCTATCATATGAGCGAATGATATTGGTACCTCTTGATGACACGACAATCTTATGCAGCCAGCTGCTCTAATATGTTCTCTTCTTTTGCAGATAAAAAAAGACCCGAAAGTGAAAAATGTGCTGCACTATAACAATCTCATCGAATGCCTTGATCTCCATCTTACAGAAATTGATTTGATCGACTACCGAGGCAGCACATCTGAGATTAAATTGGCCAGGTTCTTTGTTCTGGAGGCAAGTGTGCTCAAGGTAATGAGGTTTGGCGTTCTCTGGCGCAACAATGAATGGCGTGCTGATCACCGCAAGCGTCTAAGCCTAAATGACAAAGTCTCCGCAGAAGCTGAATTTGTTTTTGAAACATCAAGTGGCCAGAGACTCGAAAACTTATTTGCCCATTAGTAACTTGTCAGGGCGGTGGATTTTAGTTTGTATGATAATGCTGCATCCACCTAAAGTAACGAAAGTTCTTACGTAAACTTCCTAGTAATTCCCTCTTCCTAGGTGCAGCATTACTCCTAACATTTGTAATATCAGTTTGAAACTTGTAATATTGCCGTGTCCTATTCCTGCGTTTTCAAAATCCTGCGAATCAAACAGGTCCTGAGTTGGTGATGATGTTGTGCCTCCCATCTTTCACCAATAGCCGTCGGATCTAGATCTGACGCATACAAACCAAGCTTCTCCATTTTTGCAAAAAGATGCCCGTACTTGTTCCCTATTTACAAACAACTCCTTGTCTCTCACAATCAGCCTTATCTCCTCCCCACCACATCTAGAAGGCGGTGGAAAAATCTGGCGCGATGGCCGCTGCCGGAGCCGTCCACCCCCAATCTTGGTGTTCCGTGCAATGCACGGGCATCTACGCACGGGAAATTATGTCGAACAGGGCTAGTTGTAAGCAGGCTAGCTCTACAGCCATGATGATAGTGACTGCAGACGGTGAGGCTGACTATGGTATGCCGAACACGGCGCCTATACTCAGGTGTCATCTCCGGCGCAGGGTCTTGTCACTTCACTGTGAGGAGCAGCACGTAATAATTTGACCAACGGGTAGTACAGTGCTAGTACTAGTAGCACCACCGTCTGGATTTAGGAGTACTACCACGTCCATCTGGATTTTAGTATTTGACTAGCAATATCTAGTAGTAATGCATGTCACAAAAAATGTACTACTCCCTCTGTAAATAAATACATGGTGTTTTATTCCTATCGGCGAGAGAACTTAATGTTTTTTTGCTAACTACTAATAGGATTACATGCAATGAACTAAACACTGCATGTCATGTTTGGTAGTCTCAAGTCATTGAAAGCATGCACGGCCCACATCTCTCATTGGTTGATATGTCACGAAATAAGAAACAAGGAGGGAGTTAATGCACCGTGCCTAAGTGTTTTGGGATTATTTGGTTTTCGTAATGTGACTTACACAACATTTTTGTTTACATGCATTAACATTTTATTAGTCAAATCAAAGGTCAAAACTTGGCGCAAAATGCAAAGGGGACCAATAAACCAGTAAACATCAAACTTCTCTCGTTTGGCCCCAACTAGAGGTCCGGTTAGATGACTATACTACACCGGCACGGAGGGGACGCAGCTTCATTGACTTACGGCAACTGCCTTTGGGTGAATGACACGTGGGCCCAGGGGGTGGCTGGCCCACCTATCATACAGCCAAAGGTAGGTACAGTAGAGGGCCGAGGAGTAGTACGAAATCCTACGCACCTACGCATGCTAACCAAGGGCAAGAGTGATCACTCGAATCGCAAGATCCGTTGACCCATGGAGGCGATGAGCGCGAGCATCAGCCGGCTATGTCAGATGGTCCACGACGCCGGCCTGCGGCCCGGCAATGAGGAACGTCTCTAGGTAGTATAGCTTGAGGCCGCCAGGGCGAGGGGCCGCTTAGACGACAGCTTCGTCTCCTTGTTTGACGAGGTCCTCGTCGGTTTCCTCGACAAGTTCACCGTCGTCAAGAAGCTCGCGGACGACTTTGACGTAAGCCTCCAACCGACGCGCCCAGGCTCTGCGATGCCCGCCACCCTCAACGGCCACTATGGTGACAACCTCTTCGACGCACTGGTGGCCCTGCGACTGTCCGCCGTCGCGCCGGAGAATGTCCACCTCGAGGTTGCGCTCACCGCGCAGTGCCTGGCACAGCAAGACACCATCAACATAATCACCCACGTCTAAGCGCAAATCGTCCACAAGGACTACTACATGCAAGAGGAGGACGATAGGACGCTGGCCTTCTTGGACCGCAGGGCAACCTTGGACGGCACTGTTCAGAAGCACGTTGAGGTCGCCGCCAACGCCGCTGCTCCTCACATGTCGGTTGGTGACCCGGCGCACTAGGGCGTGAGGATGTCGTTGATGGATCCGTATGTATTTTTATCTTTCCATCAAATACATGTAGTAGTATATGATACTACAGTAATTATCTTACCTTTTGCATCAATTTCATAATTTCGTACGTGATCCATGCATGAACGGCGCCAGAACCAAACTTCTCATTACTCTAGGCAAAATCGTTATTTTCTATCTATTGATCGCGCCATGGAGCAGAACCAAATTTTACAAGTTACGAGTTCAAAAGGAAAAGCCTGCCGTGTTCGCGTCGCACCCCCACACGGTTGGTCCGGCACGCCGCTCAAGCTGGAATGCGTGCGGTGTTGCATTTTTACTTACAAGTGGGACCGCAGTTGAGCAAACCGACTATCGGCAAACCCCCACCCCGCCCACCGCGCGATGGCTGAGAAAACAGGAGGGAGAAGAGATGGCTGTAGCACGGACTCCAAGAAAATTGGTGTCGGATGGGACTCGTGTTGGTGGCGTGTGCCGTACTGCTAGACGTGAATGCTAGTTATGGCCCATGCCAGCCCACTATATCGAGCCTATATCGAGGTACGTAGAACAAATTTCCTGCAGTCCGTGCTCAGCCCTCCTCTATCTCTCTTCTCAGCCAGCCAGCGGACGCGCGGAGCCCATCGTCTGTTTGCTCACATGCGGCCCCACATGTCAGTGAAAACGCAAGAGGACCCACTGAACCTGCACATCTTTCACCTCGACGTGCTGGTGATGAAAAACAAATCCAAGAAAGATCTTCGGTGGCCGCTTTTGGAGTTACTCAAGAGTAGTAAGATTCTATTTACAGTTTAACCCAAGATGCACATCTCGTGGCTTCAACTACCACTCTATTTTCTTTCATGACACGACCTGGATGCTGGATGTCCCACGTGTCGGCAAAAGGAGGAAGAACCCGACCAAATCTTCGGTTGTGCTCTCGGATTAGACTAGTTGTGCTAACTTAAAATTTTTATTGTGTACTCCCTCCGTTCCAAAATACTTGACTTCCATTTGTCCAAAAATGGATGTACCTATATACTAAAACATGTCTAGATACATATATATTTTGACAAATAGAAGGCATGTATTGTGCAACGGAGGGAGTAGAATGGATGCAAGTTTTTGTATTGGGAAGAAGAGTACATCCATATATTGATAGAGCGCAATTTAGTAGATGTTCTATCACTTTTAGCTAGCACAGAGGCTATAGATGAGATTAGTGCACTTGTTGATACTCCTACTTGGTATGCGTGTTGCTGCTTAGACGCAGAGAAAAACGGACCGGAGGGAGTACTAGAATAGAGGCTAGACATGAGACTAGATGCGAGGAAGCAACGTCTACTTCTTTACACTCGAAGAAGAAAGAAGCACGCAAGATCGAGCCTCCGCAGATCAACAATGAATGCATCGAGAAGGCACTAATCCAACTTACAGGAGTAGTAAAATGTATTCTTGTGGTTCTTGTTTTCTTTGGTCTTGCTTTTCTAGTCAAAATTATCGTTGGAGTTCGTGCAAAACGGAGGTCCGTTTGGGGTCGTGCGTTGCAGTTGGCCTTACAAGTGGGACCGCAGTTAAGGAAACCGACTATCGGCAAACCCCCACCTCGCCCGCCGCGCGATGGCTGAGTTAGAGAAACGATGAGGTTGAAGAGATTGCTCTAGCACGGACTCCAAGAAATATGGTGTCAGATGGAAGTCGTGCTGGTGGCGTGTGCCGTACTCCTGGACGTGAATGCTTGTTCTGGCCCATGCCACCCTACTACTCCTACTACTTACTATATAGTACTACTAGTATCGAGGATTCGAGGTGCTGGTTACGTAGTAGAGTACAATATGGCTACAGTAAAAACACCCGCACAACGCGCGAAGCATGTGAAGCTAGTACAAATAGTGTACTACTATTGTTGATTGGCCTCATCCGATAACCTGTTGCAATGCACGTACAATTATGTATTCGGAAAATATTTTTTGCCTCGTCGCACCACTCACTCACAGAAGCGACTCGAAAGCCATTCATAAATTTAGTAAGTTTATCACAGGCATATCATTTTATTACATACAACAGGTCATCAACCCACATCGACAACGAGGATACATTATAAATACTAAAGTTTTCACCACACAACAAATAACAAGCAATGAAATGAACTTCAACTCAACCATTCCTCGGTGTTGGAAACGCTTGCTTTGAACCACAAGTGATTCTCTGGGACGGGCCATCCATTGTCGATCTGGAGACCAACGCAGGACTGATCATCCAGGCTGAAGCGGCCTACTATATCAGTACCAGGGTAGGGAACCACCCAAATGTCCGAGGTATAGACACAGTTGCTTCTCATAAATGGTAGTAACGTTGTGTCAACAGCAGTTGGATCGCCTTTCACCATCATTGGATAGTTTTGTCCAAGGAAGAGCGAGTTTTCTCCAAGACTATCAATTCTGTACCAGGGAGAAGGAGTTGGCGCTAGCACACTAGTATCCATCCCGAATACCATGCAACGGGTGTTGGAATAGGTCCGGAGAGTGCGACCATGGGAGACTACACCTGCTTCCTTAGCAGTAACATCATCAGTGGGCTGTATACACACGAGAAGAGGTGATCCATCGGAATTAGTTGCCAGGCGCCAAATAGTATATGGGCGCTGCTCGTCCTCATGCTCGTGATCATCACCATCGTCATCTCCCCCTTGGTTATAAAAATCTTCAAGTATAGGTGGTGGAATGTTCGCAGGACCTTGGAAACACAAGAAGAAGGTTAATTAGTAAAGGGAAACTTGCTAACCCGCATGCATGTGGATGAAACAATTATAATTACGGTGGAAGACAAACGTACCGAAACAACGACTCCATGCAAAAACAGTGCCACGAGTGGTGGCAGCAAACACAAGGCCCTCGTATTCAATTGCATCACAGTACTCATCCGTGTACAGAAACTGATTTTTGAGCAATATCCATCGAGTCAAACCAGCAAGGATGGCAACAAGCTTGTCGAAGATAGCAACAACTTCATAGTTGTTGTAATTCCAAGAGCAGTTGGGAACTCGAGAAATTGCTATCTTCCGTAGAAGACAGTCACCATGATTGTATTTGAACATGCGTACAATACCGGTGTGCTCAACCTCTGGGTAGTCTGCTGAGATTTTTGGAAGTGGAACCCGGTCACGAGTGTACACATTCACAAGTTCCCACTCGTAGTTGGACCCAATGTAAACAACCCAATCTCCATTTGCGCCTGTCCAAGCCTTGCCCTCAAGCGATGGCATCTTAACATCATACATATCATTATCAAGCGGCATCAACTTGCACAGGGCGAGGCCTCCGTCATGACGGCGCCAGTCATCAGGGTCACGACAAAGGGAGATCAAACTGCTCCTTGACTCTTGGGTTCCTTGTAATAATGTTATTAGTTGAGTCAAGAATGGGCTTGAACAAACCTGCCATGCTAGCCGAGGTGATGACGTCGCACCGATCAATGAGTTCCTCCACCACGTCATCTTTCAGATCGAGGCAAGAATAACGGGGTCATTTCTGTCTTGTTCCCTCCATGGAGAAGATGATCGAACAATGGCAGAAGAAAGGGTGAAGGGGTGAAGGAAAATGGAGGAGTGAGAGGAAGAGCGTGCGACATCAGTTCAAAATCAAGAGGGAAAGGCGAAGAGTCGGTGGGCGGCTGCCAGTTTGCCATAGTTCACGAAGGGGTGCCCCGGCCTACACGTCGGTTCGGAAATACTCCTACTACTCGCCGTCATCTCACTTATATGTTGGAACGGCCAGTACAAGTAGTATAAAAAAGATATATAGGCTGGAGCTTCAGCGCTTTCTTGCCAAGGGCTGCCCACTTGCTTCTCACACTACCACCCTCTCTCCAGATCTAAAAAAGACGGCCCCTCTCTCCCTCCTCACCGGTGGTTACAGATCCACCGGGGAAGAAAAGGACGTGCAGCGTTGACGCACTCGTCGTCGGTGAGCGAGGTCACGCACTGACGACAGGGCCGTCCTCTCAGACCTAGCGCCCGCGCTGGATGGCCTCCGTCCCCAAGCTCGCTGTCGTAGTGTGTGCGGAGGACGACGACCACGAGCGAAGCCACTTCCCGCCGACCCTCAGGTATGCTACCTATTTTCGAACCATACCCTTGTTGTATTGCCCCATCTGGCACGTCATTGCATGTGGATCTTTTTCCACTCCACCATCTTCCCAATTTGCTATCCTCTGCTCTGCTCGCCACGCAGACGAAAACCATAATTTGCACTATTAAAGGAAACCCTACTTCATGTAGACTAATCCATGTCTGGGTTGAATAAGGAAAGGAAGGGAGACTGTACTGTCCAAGAGAGTAGGCATCGAACCCGCATCTAGGTTGAAAAGGGGAAAATCAGTAGCTAAGGAACGAGTCTCGTGTCTCTTGATTGAAGAAGGCTAGAAAGTCATGACAACGCAATAGAGAATGACCAGGTCGATCAGTTTGTTGTCCTCACATAGGAAAAAGGTGGCTAATGAGAACAAAAATGGGACGTAATCCACATATGCTGCCTGGATATTTGTTTCTCTGGGCAACCATACCTCCCTCACCACTCTGCGTCCGTGGAGGTACATCGTACTGGTGCACTCACTGTCCGAATGGGCCTCCCATGCTCTTGCCACTTTTTTTGCTGTTAGTATAACGCCAGCAGTCAAGTCAAGCAATGCTACTACTAAAGTGAAGCCACATTTAATAACTAATGGCGCTCTCAGTCTAATGCCACCAATAAATTTAAGCAATGTCATTTAATGTCACTGGATTATTTCAGGGTTAGCTATTGATTGTGGATGTATTGTTACCTTTACATTTTGTCTAATGCCACTAGTATACCAATGCTGAAACTTGTTACCTTTACATTTTGTATTGTTAATTCTTATAGAAACCTTCCAGTGCTAGAGTTTATTGAAATCTGTTGAGTATAACCATTGTACTGTACCCTGTAATAAACTAACTACTCTACTGTTGCACTAGCCACTGGATTAGTGTATATTTGTAGTATTCGAATGGTGTAGAGTTCACTCAAATTATCCCGGTAAAGCTAGTCACACCTTTGTTAAAATTAATGTTCATTATGTTATCGGAGTAGGTATGTATGTTTGTCTCTAATGCCTGTCGACTACATACCTGACATCATGATGTAATGTTAAGTCATTTCCTTTTGTACAGTGTCACTGAATTGTCAAGGCAGTGATGGCATTTTATTTTAGTAGAACTGCACAAAATTTGCTTAAAAGAAGAGGAAAGGTCAGGAATGGCTCGGTTTTTCAGAAAAAACTATGTATGCCTTCCTGACATCAGCCGCTGTTGCTTTATTTATTCCTTCAAACAGGTTGTTAGAAACAGTCTTGCTACCTTTTCCCATTAAGAAATTGGAATGCTTATATTTGTGAGTCTATGCTTCAACTAGTGCCACTTTTATAGTAATCACACTTTCAATATCTATGCAAACAGGGATGCTCGATTTTAGTGGAGCTGCACAAAAAGTCCAACTGGTTCAACATTAGGAGCATGTTTTTTTCCAAACCTTTATATCCAATTGGTGGCACTATGAGCTGTTCATTACGAAGGTACATGGTTTGCTACTATCTTGCTACTCTTTTTGTACTGTCATTAGATAGTAATACTAGTGGTTTGCTAGCTGCTTGATATGTTACTAGCTGCTTGATATTTGTGCAGACAGAGATGTTTGCCCGTTGCTATTTGGCAAACAAACAAAGTGTCCGCAATTTTGGTTGAACTGCACAAGAGAATAGTATAGTCACTGCATGCAGTGCCATTTGAAAATAGACACAAAGATTGGATAGTCACTTCATGGACTGCAGAAAAGTAGTACTGTACTATTTACTGGCCAACAGTTGGTGCTTCATTGCTTTGGTCTGATTATACAATGGGCATCATTTTTCCTAAGTTAAAGTTTGTATTCCGAAAATAGTCTCGCGGTGTGATCGAGAGAAGACCAAATCATATTGCAGTGGATGTTCCTCCATCATGTGTGGTTCATTCTCATGGTTCCAGCTGTTGGTGAAACCACTTACGTTTGCAAGAGGAATTGTAGACTTCACAAACAAATTTGTCTTTCAGTCTGTACTGAATGTTGGCCAATAGAAGCATCCATGTTAGTAGGAAGAACAATGTTTTTCTAGATCTTGGCTTTTGGAGCGACATATTTGTATATGATCTGTGAATCATTGAGATGCATTAACATGTTGATCTTATGTATGGGAATCGTACTAGTTAGTTTTAGTTGCGACGCAAGATCCGAAGTGGCTGATCTTTGCTTTTGGAGCTACATATTTGTATATGATCTGTGAATCATTGAGATGCATTAACAGTTACTTATTTCTGTTTGCTCAGTGTTTACAAGTTACTGATCGATCACTAGCTAGCCTACAAATGCGCTCCTAGCAGTTTTATTTGCGACGCAAGATGCGAAGTATGCCTACCTCTGAAGAAACTGACAAGCTACACTATCGATCCTACACGGATAAAAATGCGTACCTCTGAAGAAACTGACAAGCTACACTATCGATCCTACACAGATAAATAGCGGATCACGCACGTACTACCTCCTTTCCGGTTTGCAGGGCTTAATTCAAGAAACGACCTACTCGATCCTACACGAATAAATAGCGGATCACACACGTACTAGTACCTCCTTTCCGGTTTGCAGGGCTTAATTCAAACCTCTCACCAACCAAGGTACTCCCTCCGTCCGAGTTTATTAGTATCGTGAGGAAAGTAGCAAGACCAAGGCGTGGCAATAATTAACGGCATGCAGAAGTTTAAGCCTAATTAATTCCAGCGATTTAAGTGGCTGCATGCGTGCCCTCGGCTGCGACTCATTGCATGCTGCTTCGCGTACTGCCTGCGAGCGATTCTGAGTGCCTGCATGCAGCCGGCCGTAATTAAGGCAGCTAACTGATATGAAAAAGATACGCTTTAATTGTTGCGGGCTTTTTAAATCCGTGGAATCATTATTGACAAGGAGGGAGATGATTCAAGTGCACCTGTTTGACCGCCATGCCGGCATGCGACCCAGACGGGACGGGACGGCACAGTCATAATTTCAGTTTCCCTAGTTTTCCACGGCAAACTAGTGCGCTAAGCCATTATGCATTGAATTCCGATGACAGTCGCGCTACCTTCCCCCTATAAGTACTGTTTCCCGGCCTTCTCCGGTGCCACCGTGACCCAACTCGCCATATCCTCATAAGCCCCCACCGGCCCGACGTTGCTTGCCACGTCCGCCATGCCCCCGCCCATCCGCGGTAGGCGACGCCGGAGGCAGTCACCGCCGGAACTAGTGTTTGGTTTTTCACCGGAAGGCAAACGAAGGGAGGAGGCATTCTATCTGTCTTTAGATGGCAATGCGTAGATTGAGGAGTTGTTGGAGCGTGACCGCATGGCGGAGGAGCAGGAGTTGTTGGAGCGCAACCGCCTGGCGGAGGAGCAACGTATCGCCGATTTGCGCCTCCAGCGGGACATGGAGCAGCAGCGCACCGACGTTCTGAGTCGCGAGCAGAGCGCTCGCAACTGGGCCGACTACATGGAGGCCGGCGCCCAGCAAATAGCCCCGAAGGCTGTCGGGCATGCACGGGTTCGCGATGCCGATTTTTACTACCAGCTCGTCAAGTGGGTTTCCCGCTTGGAAGTCGAAGCTTCGGTGGACCACGCCAGCATGGAAAGGGCCAACGCGTGCAAGCAACGCGCCCTATTCCACCTCTTGCATGTCCGAGGCGAGGCGCAGGACGCCGGTGCCGGCGTTTAGCGTGTACCACAGATGGCGGCCGACATCGTCTAGTTAGCTAAGAGTAAGTTAGTACTTGTCTAGTGGGAGTAGATAGTTAACTTGGCTATGATGGTTGTCAACGTGGAAGTTCAGTACTCTATATGTGGTTCAGACCTGTTACTTTGCTCTGAATGTTGAACTTTATGTTTGAACGTATGGAATGGGCTGTTATTTTTTTAAATGGGTTGTATTTGTCCTCCATGGGTTTAGAGGCTGACTTGTGGGCCTAGCAAGTTGACGTGTACACAATCAGGAGATGATTGTACGTGGAGAGGATGACTGCAGGTACCTGCAGAGGTCATGGCAGTATGCAAGCAAGTGCCTCCTTATTTCAAGGTAATAAAAAAATGGCTCCTCCTAGTGGATTTCTGACATCTGGGTCCCATGCCATTGTCAACGTAGTCAATAAATGAGAGAATTGCTGTCACATCCCTAGCTTCTGGTAATGCTCTAGGCTAGCTTCGTGTGTGCATCATGTTTAAATTCTGAAATTTGAACTGAGGGAAATTGGAAGCCTCAAAACCCTAAATAAAAGAAGGGCAAAAACCCTAAAATCTCATTCATTGCTCCAAAATGCTCTCCTTAGATGTTTAATATTTTTGGCAAGGGTTTTGATCCAAACCAAAAATGATGAACATTTTAAAAGGATTTATTTTTGGGACTTTGAATTTAAATCATTACTTATTTGCATTTGGGCATTTAAATACTATAAAATATTTTAAATGCTCAAATAATCCCAAACTGAAATGTTTACTGTAGGATATATTTCTAACAGTGGTCATGAGCAGTTGCATGATTTTTGGGATTGATTTAGTATTTTTAATAAAGCCACAAAGCTGCAGAAAAAAAAAAAACAATAAGTAAAAGACAGAGCAGAGAAAACTTACCCGACGCTTACCTGAGGCCCACCCACCTGGTGGCCCAGCAGAAGCCGGCCCAGCCCACCACTGCAGCCCTCCGTCGTCTTCCTCCCCTCGCCCCGAAGCAGCTGCGTGCTCGCACGCGCACGGCCGCGCGGCCACCTCCTGCTTGCCGACGAGCCCCTGGCCGCGTGGACGACTCCCGCAGGCCGTCCCGATCCCGCTGACCGTTTCGCTCACTCTCCCCCCTCGACCCTCCCTCCTCTGCTCCCTCTCTCCCGCCTGGACCGAACGGAGCCGCCGTCACCGACGAGCTCCCTCGCGGCCACAGCCACCCCCTCGCTCCCTCTCCACACCCCTGAGCTCCGTCCCGACCCCATGAAGCTCCACCACGACGCATGCGACGCCGGGTGCCCTGTAGCCACGCCATCACCGCCATCTTCATCGCCACGGCCGGCAATCGCCGCCGTTCGATTCGCCGCCGACAGGACGTCCCCGAGCCCACTTAGCGTCTCGTCCGACTCCCCGTGAGCTCCTCTTCTCTTCCCCTCACTCCCCGCACCTGATTTCGTCCCCTAGCTCCTTCTTCCACCACGGCCGAAGCTCGCCGCCGCCGTGCCTCGTCGCCGTCGTGGCCAGAGCCACTGGAGCTCCCACCTGAGTGCACCATCGTGCTCAGAACGTCTCCACGAGCCCGTTGCCTGCCGCAGCTCGCCCTCTCGTGCCCCCTAGTGGTCGCCTGTGTCTCACCCGAGCTCCGGCGGCCGCAACCGAGCTCGCCGCCGTCGACTCCGGCCACCCCAGGCCCGGAGACCACGACCATCCGACGCGCCATCGCGCCAGCTCCCCGTAGAGCCAAAGGGCGCACCGAACGGTGCAGTATAGACGAAACCCGAGCCACCCCGGTGCGTCTCCGCCGCGTTTTGGGTCGTCGCCGGCGAAACTCCGGCGACTGCCGACGTGGCACGCTTAATTAGCGCTAATGACGCCCTAACCAACCCCCTAGGCCACTGACTGTGGGCCCCACCCCTGGTCAAACCTCAGTTAGCGCTGGGTTTGACCGGGATTAGCTCCTGTGTCACTGACGTGTGGCCCCCACACGTCAGGTTTGACCTGGGGCGCCCAGTTGACCCTGCTGACGTCACTGTGACGTGGGGC
Source organism: Triticum aestivum (assembly GCF_018294505.1). Lineage (NCBI taxonomy): Eukaryota > Viridiplantae > Streptophyta > Magnoliopsida > Poales > Poaceae > Triticum > Triticum aestivum. Next base: position 561,084,757 of record NC_057795.1, on the reverse strand, counting down.
TGACGCAATAAGTATTTTCTGGATTTAAAAATAATCAGGAAATTCCAGAAAATAGCTAAAACTTCAATAAATCATAGAAATTCAACCGTAACTCCAAATTAAATAATTTATATATGAAAAATTATCAGAAAAATTCAAGGAATCCATCTGTACCATTTTCATGCATGTTAGAACAACTTATCACTACTGTTTAGGGCAAATGAAGTGAATGACATTTAAATAACCACATATGGAGTTTGAATTTGAATCTTGGATTCAAACCAACTTCATTTAATCTGGTTTTAGGTGCATTAGCCCAAAACACATTCATATTGCCATGTCATAGCATGCATCATATTGTGCATTGCATTGATTGTGTTCCTTCTGTGTTGCCGGTATTTGTCCCCTCTCGATAGACGTGATACCGACGATGTGATCGTTGACACTGATGAAGACTCAATGTTATCTTCAGAAGTGCCAGGCAAGCAAAACCCCCTTGTTCATTCCGATAAAATCCCACTCTCTCGCTCCTGCTCTCTTTTACTGCATTAGGACAACAACGACTTATTTGTTACTTGCTGCGGTAGCTGAACCCCTTTATCCTTTGCATGACCTGTCATTGCCACAGTAAATAGATGAAACCCACTAGCATGAGTAGGAGTTGTTTGAGCCTGATGTGCCTACTCATTCATGCTTGTTTGTCATGCCTGCTACTGCTTAGAGTTGAGTCAGGTCTGATTCATCGGGGATGAATCAGAGGCGTGTGAACATGTCCTACTGTGTGTGAGCTAAGTGTGTGAACACGATTTGGTAAAGGTAGCGGTGAGAGGCCATGTAGGAGTACATGGTGGGTTGTCTCATTGCAGCCGTCCTCAGGAACTGAGTTCTGTGTTTGTGATCCATGATCAGTTACTACCACACATTGGGCTCCGGGCGCTCCAAGCCCTCTCGACTTATTAATCAACATGATCTCTGTCCAGGAGTTGCAACTAGTTTCTGGTGTTTGTAGGTAGTGTTAGTAGTCTACCAAGTGGCACCCGGTACAGGTGGGCTTGGGACAGACTAGGCACAGTGGCACGGTGTACCAAGTGGCACCCGGTTGGTGGGCTTGGGAACCCTGCACACATCGTTTGGGGCCGTAAGCGACACCCCGGCCGGATCTCCTTGCGGATGGAACCCGAATAGGCGATAAACCTGGACTAGAGACTTGTTCGGTTAGTCAGGTCGTGGCCGACTCCCTCGCCCGGCTTCCGCTTGAAGGTTGCCGAGGTACATGACGTGTACAGGGCGGTAAGTGGCGAGAGCGTGTGTGAAGAAGTACACCCCTGCAGGGTTATCATTATCTATTCGAATAGCCGGATTCCTCGGATATGGAAACTTGGACCCCTTGTACAGTTCATAGACAAGTGAAAGTGGATACTCTAAAACACGCAAGATAAGCGTGAGTGCTATGGATGGCGTTCTCGTAGGGAGACGGGAGCGGATCCATAGTGGTGTATTGATATGGTGAATATGTGGACTCGTGTGCGCCACCTCAAAAGAGTTACTTGCAGTCGTAGTTCAGGATAGCCACCGAGTCAAAGCTGGCTTGCTGCAGTTAAACCCCACCACCCCTTGTTGATAATGATGCATATGTAGATAGTTCTGATGTAAGTCTTGCTGGGTACATTTGTACTCACGTTTGCCTATTTTATGTTTTGCAGAGAGACTTCAGTCTCACTAGTAGTTCCGCGTGGACTTCGACGTTTAGCTTGTTACCTCAGCTACGATCTTGTGCCCTCGGCAGGATCTGGTAGATAGTCAGGCTTCTCAGCCTTTTTCATTTATAGATGTCTGTACTCAGACATGATAGCTTCCGCTTGTGCTTTGACTTGTATGCTCTGAGTGTTGGGTCATGAGACCCATGTTTGTAATATCTCGCTCCTCGGAGCCTATTGAATAATTACTTGAGTCGTAGAGTCATGTTGTGATGCCATGTTGTATTGCACATATCGAGCATATTGTGTGTATGTTATTGAAATGCTTGGTATGTGTGGGATCTGACTATCTAGTTGTTTATCTTTAGTAGCCTCTCTTACCGGGAAATGTCTCCTAGTGTTTCCACTGAGCCATGGTAGCTTGCTACTGCTCCGGAACACTTAGGCTGGCCGGCATGTGTCCTTCTTCGTTCCTGTGTCTGTCCCTTCGGGGAAATGTCACGCGATGAATACCGGAGTCCTGTTAGCCCGCTACAGCCCGGTTCACCGGAGTCCTGCTAGCCCAGTGCTACAGCCTGGATTCACTCGCTGATGACCGACACGTTCGATGCTGGGTCATGGATGCCTGTCCCTGTAAGTTTGTGCCACTTTGGGTTTACGACTAGCCATGTCAGCCCGGGCTCCTTATCATATGGATGCTAGCGACACTATCATATACGTGTGCCAAAAGGCGCAAACGGTCCCGGGCAAAGGTAAGGCGACACCCGTGGGAATACCGTGCGTGAGGCCGCAAAGTGATATGAGGTGTTACATGCTAGATCGATGTGGCATTGAGTCGGGGTCCTGACAGCGTTGGTATCAGAGCTTGACTGCCTGTAGGATTACCAAGCCAAACTGGTCGAAGTTGAGTCTAGAAATTCTTTAGTTATATAAGGGAATTGATTGTGGGATGGAACGTAAGGCTCTTTTTACTCCTTATACCTTATGCCCTTCTGATCTGAGTCATCTTATCTTTCCTACGGGGATTAAGAACTAGGCTATCTCTTCTTTCTATCAGGATCACGTGTTACTAATCCGTAGACTTATAGATTGTTGGATTTAAGCTTGAGTTCAGTTTCTACTACTTCCGTATGTTAACTGTTGATCTCGAAACCTTGATATTGTGCTTCTGAGTGGTTATGCCACCATTTTTGTGAATGTCTCAAATCTTTTCTGAGCATTTACAGCCGTTATGCTGTCCGAGTCATCCCAGGTTTCTAAATAGTCGGATGCATTTGCAAATCCCTTCCTCCTGTTTCCGATGTGCCTTTGGTCAGATTAATCACACAAATCAGTGAGTTGAGGTACTTTATTGCCTTGACATATATGTTGGAGCTAGTATTATGACCCTAGGTGTCTTAGGGGATCATCTAGTAATTTAGCCATGATTTGTGTTCCCAGTGTGATGATTCTGGCCATCATTCTCGAAAGCATCCCGTGATGCTACTTAGTAGTAGGTATTCTATTCCTGGGTTTTGAACCCGAGATTCACTCTACTTACTTCATGTTGATAGTAATTGCTAGCGCCTTTAGGATATTAGTAACCTTTGCGATAGTCCTCAAGGTCCGTGGTATATCCTTCTTCCAAATACCATGAACCACTTACGGCAAAAGTTTGTTGGATCAAAAGATCACAACAGGAGTGCTCTCGATGGGTTCTCCATTCATAATTGTGACTCTGCCAGTTCTACCTTTCTGCATGGATTATCCGGAAGAAATATGTTGAACTCGTTCGACATGCTAATCTATGCATCCACAACTCAGAAAATTATATGTTCCTTTGAGTTGTCCCTCTTTAGTTGTTTCTGACCCTCGTCTATCAATTGATAGTCAGGAGTAATTGTGCATTCGTGTTGTCAATGCTTATTACTCTTGTGGTCCGTCAAGCCATTCTGTCCTGAATGACTTGGAGAAACAAACTCCAGTACCTCATCCATATTTAGGATTGGGTCAAAGTAGTTGTGTTCCGCAGATCAAATTCAATCCAGCTTTGGTCTGTTCTACCCTGAAGTATTACCTTCTTTATGATCAGGATTGTCATGAGAATTGCACCACCTTTTGTGAATTCTTGACATAGTGATACTTCTCGCCATCCTTTTCATTCCTCGGTTCCGTGTTGTTGCAGCCGGAGTGCCGACAAGTGAATCATGATGTGTGAACTCAATACTGCCTAGCAACCCCATTGCTTGGTAGTTAAATGGACAATAATTTCATTCTTAGCGTGTTGGTTTTTGAATCATCCTTCTAAGACTGATCGTGCTACCTAGTCCTTATTTGGTGCACCCTTCGATTGATGAGTTAGGATCTTGTCAAGTCCTCACCATTTGATCATATCGTCTTGCCCTCAAAAGCGAGATTGTTCTCGAGCTTAGTAACATATCGGTGGTTCATGATTTCCGAAGATCTTCTCGGAAGTATTACCAGGTTGTCCCTGACCGCTATGTTGAGCTCGTGATCAAGTTGGTTTCTTGTGAACCACCTTCTCTCCAAGAATCGGTGTTAGATATCCCTGAGCTAGTTGGTTAAGCTAAACGACAACTTGGAGGGTTGGAAGATAAAAGCTTGCCTGACTTAGTTCGTTCCAAAGGGATATTCTTGTGTAGTGTGTGTTGAAGAAAGATGATATCTTCATCGATTGGTCCCTGTGATCAGTTGCTGGACCTATTGTCTTATCAATCCTTTGATTTGAGTGTGGGCTATCGTCAAATCAAGTCAGAACCAACGATGTTCGTAATGTTGTCTTACTCGTGGTTGATCCCTCGAGCATACACCATTATATCTTTTGGGTCTGACCAATGCTATCACCGTGTTCACACGATGGTGGAAGTCCAGTGATATGGAAATTCCGATGAGTTGTTGTTGAGCCCATTGACAACATCCTTATCTCCTCCATGATGTTGTTGAACATTAAGTTAGTGTTGGAAACTTTTGAAAGCATTTTCTTCATGCTAGCTCATGAAGTACTTGTTTGATGAAAGGAGTGACTTCCTTTGATTCACGTGCATTTTGATGTAAGTTGCCGTCGTGAATTCGAGAAAGTTTGTTTTTGCTCCTTTGGAATCATCCCAAGTCGGTCATGCACGTGCGAAGAATTCTGTGGTCTGTTAGACTGATCATCTTCATTCCATATGTATATCCTAGCACACCAAGCCACTGATTGACTTGTTCAAGGAAAAGAAGTCTATGCTTGGGATCTAATCCATGGACTTGCGTAAAGACTTCGATATCCTCGATGATGGCTCCCAACCAGAACTCGGTAGTGTTTTATTGTAAGACTACCATGTGGGCATGCTTGTCTGGAACAACGTGTTCACATGTTTGTAGCAGAACCAGCTCATGTTTTGGAGCTTGCTATCGTAGTTCATTTCCTGAGAATCTCGCAACGTCATCTCGTCGATTTGTGTTGCAAACTTTCATTTTTCTTCCTAGACTCGATGAGTCTGGAATATCCTGACACCAACCAGATCTGAGTCTCAGGCAGATATGATGGTTGGAATATTTCCCAAGAACTATAATATTGGTCCCTCGATAACCGGTAAAGTGGATGTCGTGGCCAACACACCCAGCCGGAAGACCTATTATTGTAGTATCTTGTTTGAGGAAGTTGGCCACCTCCCCATAAGGATTTCGTAGGATTTACCTCCGTAACTGTTCCTTATGGATTCTATTGCTCCCGAAGTCCGACCTTTACTTGATGTTCTAGTTATCAAACCATATCTATGAATGGGTTACACTAGCACGTCAAGGAGAACATTAGAAGCGGAGTGCTAAATGTCTCTCGGTCGATCATCCAGATTTTGTTTCCTTGGCCTCGCTAGGGTGAAATCTGAGTTGATGTTATCTTCCTATGCATCTGCATCGTCCATCGTTGTTCATCATGGTGGTATGTTGTGTTGCCAGGATCCTTGACACGGATGTTGGTAAAACCTTGATGAATATGGAAATGCTCAAGTTCTTGAGAGCACGCACAAGCGCTAGGTGTTATCATCGGCACTAACTGGGTTTGCTCTCAGTTTCCTCGGCAATGCTATGATCTTTTCAAACAGTGAATTCACTCTCTGTTGTTGGGTTCTTCCCCAGTTACCAGAATCATTCCCAGCATTTGCATTTTGTTCCCAGCTTGCACTGCCAATGTGCCATTCTACCATGGGTCTCTTCCATCTTCGGTGATAAGCAAATTCATCCATTACGTTGTCTTCAACAAGGTAATCCACATCATCCAAGTCCGAGTATGCCATTCTACCGACCCCCGCCAATCGATTGCTGTGATTTGCCTTAGGCTGATATAGAGTCTCAATGATCTCTATATCAAAGGTAATTCTTTTTGCCACTTAAGATAATAATCTACGAATCACCCTTCTCTAGGATGTTTCGTCGTGGTATCATGGCAATTCAACTCCTCGCTACGTTGACAATCGATCGCCACATTCTTAAGTCTGGAATTGTTGTCTACCTAGTGAACCTCGTCATCTGCTCCACTCCATCTCCTCAGATGTATGTTTCGTGTCTCAGCTCGAGAGATGTGACAATGTCTCATCCCATAAGTTGATCCTGAGTTGTTCGGTCTTCGAGAAGACCGATCCTTCCAGAGTTTTCCTTTCCTCTTCTTGTCATGATTAGCTGGAGTTCTCAGAGCAAGACGACAAGACAAAGATGGTGTTCAAATCAACGTTCATTTGAAGTGCAACCTGGATCGTGAAGATTGTACTAGTTTGCATTTCCCCTTCATCCTACCCTACGCTTGAATCTCGAGACGAGATTCTTGTTTAGTGGGGGTGAGTTGTCACATCCCTAGCTTCTGGTAATGCTCTAGGCTAGCTTCGTGTGTGCATCATGTTTAAATTCTGAAATTTGAACTGAGGGAAATTGGAAGCCTCAAAACCCTAAATAAAAGAAGGGCAAAAACCCTAAAATCTCATTCATTGCTGCAAAATGCTCTCCTTAGATGTTTAATATTTTTGGCAAGGGTTTTGATCCAAACCAAAAATGATGAACATTTTAAAAGGATTTATTTTTGTGACTTTGAATTTAAATCATTACTTATTTGCATTTGGGCATTTAAATACTATAAAATATTTTAAATGCTCAAATAATCCCAAACTGAAATGTTTACTGTAGGATATATTTCTAACAGTGGTCATGAGCAGTTGCATGATTTTTGGGATTGATTTAGTATTTTTAATAAAGCCACAAAGCTGCAGAAAAAAATAGAAAACAATAAGTAAAAGACAGAGCAGAGAAAACTTACCCGACGCTTACCTGAGGCCCACCCACCTGGTGGCCCAGCAGAAGCCGGCCCAGCCCACCACTGCAGCCCTCCGTCGTCTTCCTCCCCTCGCCCTGAAGCAGCTGCGTGCTCGGACGCGCACGGCCGCGCGGCCACCTCCTGCTTGCCGACGAGCCCCTGGCCGCGTGGACGACTCCCGCAGGCCGTCCCGATCCCGCTGACCTTTTCGCTCACTCTCCCCCTCGACCCTCCCTCCTCTGCTCCCTCTCTCCCGCCTGGACCGAACGGAGCCGCCGTCACCGACGAGCTCCCTCGCGGCCACAGCCACCCCCTCGCTCTCTCTCCACACCCCTGAGCTCTGTCCCGACCCCATGAAGCTCCACCACGACGCATGCGACGCCGGGTGCCCTGTAGCCACGCCATCACCGCCATCTTCATCGCCACGGCCGGCAATCGCCGCCGTTCGATTCGCCGCCGACAGGACGTCCCCGAGCCCACTTAGCGTCTCGTCCGTCTCCCCGTGAGCTCCTCTTCTCTTCCCCTCACTCCCCGCACCTGATTTCGTCCCCTAGCTCCTTCTTCCACCACGGCCGAAGCTCGCCGCCACCGTGCCTCGTCGCCGTCGTGGCCAGAGCCACTAGAGCTCCCACCTGAGTGCACCATCGTGCTCAGAACGTCTCCACGAGCCCGTTGCCTGCCGCAGCTCGCCCTCTCGTGCCCCCTAGTGGTCGCCTGTGTCTCACCCGAGCTCCGGCGGCCGCAACCGAGCTCGCCGCCATCGACTCCGGCCACCCCAGGCCCGGAGACCACGATCATCGGACGCGCCATCGCGCTAGCTCCCCGTAGAGCCAAAGGGCGCACCGAACGGTGCAGTATAGACGAAACCCGAGCCACCCCGGTGCGTCTCCGCCGCGTTTTGGGTCGCCGCCGGCGATACTCCGGCGACTGCCGACGTGGCACGCTTAATTAGCGCTAATGACGCCCTAACCAACCCCCTAGGCGTGTGGGTTTGACCGGGATTAGCTCCTGTGTCACTGACGTGTGGCCCCCACACGTCAGGTTTGACCTGGGGCGCCCAGTTGACCCTGCTGACGTCACTGTGACGTGGGGCTGACGCAATAAGTATTTTCTGGATTTAAAAATAATCAGGAAATTCCAGAAAATAGCTAAAACTTCAATAAATCATAGAAATTCAACCGTAACTCCAAATTAAATAAGTTATATATGAAAAATTATCAGAAAAATTCAAGGAATTCATCTGTACCATTTACATGCATGTTAGAACAACTTATCACTACTGTTTAGGGCAAATGAAGTGAATGACATTTAAATAACCACATATGGAGTTTGAATTTGAATCTTGGATTCAAACCAACTTCATTTAATCTGGTTTTAGATGCATTAGCCCAAAACACATTCATTTTGCCATGTCATGATCATGCATCATATTGTGCATTGCATTGATTGTGTTCCCTTCTGTGTTGCCGGTATTTGTCCCCTCTCGATAGACGTGATACCGATGATGTGATCGTTGACACTGATGAAGACTCAATGTTATCTTCAGAAGTGCCAGGCAAGCAAAACCCCCTTGTTCATTCCGATACAATCCTACTCTCTCGCTCCTGCTCTCTTTTACTGCATTAGGACAACAACGACTTATTTGATACTTGCTGCGGTAGCTAAACCCTTTATCCTTTGCATGACCTGTCATTGCCACAGTAAATAGATGAAACACACTAGCATGAGTAGGAGTTGTTTGAGCCCTGTTGTGCCTACTCATTCATGTTTGTTTGTCATGCCTGCTATTGCTTAGAGTTGAGTCAGGTCTGATTCATCGGGGATGAATTAGAGGCGTGTGAACATGTCCTACTGTGTGTGAGCTAAGTGTGTGAACAGGATTTGGTAAAGGTAGCGGTGAGAGGCCATGTAGGAGTACATGGTGGGTTGTCTCATTGCAGCCGTCCTCAGGAACTGAGTTCTGTGTTTGTGATCCATGATCAGTTACTACCACACATTGGGCTCCGGGCGCTCCAAGCTCTCTCGACTTATTAATCAACATGACCTCTGTCCAGGAGTTGCAACTAGTTTCTGGTGTTTGTAGGTAGTGTTAGTAGTCTACCAAGTGGCACCCGGTACAGGTGGGCTTGGGACAGACTAGGCACAGTGGCACGGTGTACCAAGTGGAACCCGGATGGTGGGCTTGGGAACCCTGCTCACATCGTTTGGGGCCGTAAGCGACACCCCGGCCGGATCTCCTTGCGGATGGAACCCGAATAGGCGATAAACCTGGACTAGAGACTTGTTCGGTTAGTCAGGTCGTGGCCGACTCCCTCGCCCGGCTTCCGCTTGAAGGTTGCCGAGGTACATGACGTGTACAGGGCGATAAGTGGCAAAAGCGTGTGTGAAGAAGTACACCCCTGCAGGGTTAACATTATCTATTCGAATAGCCGGATTCCTCGGATATGGAAACTTTGACCCCTTGTACAGTTCATAGACAAGTGAAAGTGGATACTCTAAAACACGCAAGATAAGCGTGAGTGCTATGGATGGCGTTCTCGTAGGGAGACGGGAGCGGATCCATAGTGGTGTATTGATATGGTGAATATGTGGACTCGTGTGCGCCACCTCAAAAGAGTTACTTGCAGTCGTAGTTCAGGTTAGCCACCGAGAAAAGCTGGCTTGCTGCAGTTAAACTCCACCACCCCCTTGTTGATAATGATGCATATGTAGTTAGTTCTGATGTAAGTCTTGCTGGGTACATTTGTACTCACGTTTGCCTATTTTATGTTTTGCAGAGAGACTTCAGTCTCACTAGTAATTCCGCGTGGACTTCAACGTTTAGCTTGTTACCTCAGCTACGATCTTGAGCCCTCGGCAGGATCTGGTAGATAGTCAGGCTTCTCAGCCTTTTTCATTTATAGATGTCTGTACTCAGACATGATAGCTTCCGCTTGTGCTTTGATTTGTATGCTCTGAGTGTTGGGTCATGAGACCCATGTTTGTAATATCTCGCTCCTCGGAGCCTATTGAATAATTACTTGAGTTGTAGAGTCATGTTGTGATGCCATGTTGTATCTGCACATATCGAGCATATTGTGTGTATGTTGTTGAAATGCTTGGTATGTGTGGGATCTGACTATCTAGTTATTTATCCTTAGTAGCCTCTCTTACCGGGAAATGTCTCCTAGTGTTTCCACTGAGCCATGGTAGCTTGCTACTGCTCCGGAACACTTAGGCTGGCCGGCATGTGTCCTTCTTCGTTCCTGTGTCTGTCCCTTCGGGGAAATGTCACGCGATGAATACCGGAGTCCTGTTAGCCCGCTATAGCCCGGTTCTCCGGAGTCCTGCTAGCCCAGTGCTACAGCCTGGATTCACTCGCTGATGACCGACACGTTCGATGCTGGGTCACGGATGCCTGTCCCTGTAAGTTAGTGCCACTTTGGGTTTACGACTAGCCATGTCAGCCCGGGCTCCTTATCATATGGATGCTAGCGACACTATCATATACGTGTGCCAAAAGGCGCAAACGGTCCCGGGCAAAGGTAAGACGACAACCGTGGGAATACCGTGCGTGAGGCCGCAAAGTGATATGAGGTGTTACATGCTAGATCGATGTGGCATTGAGTCGGGGTCCTGACAATTGCACAATGAGCGACTGACACCAGGGACCCAGCAGCTCGCCCATTTATTTTTGTTTTGGGTTAATTTGATAAATGCATTCGAGAAATGCCACTGCAATTTACAAACTTTGAAAAATGCCATTTTGTGCCATTTCTAATGGCATTTTTCGAAGCCTGGAGTGGCGTTTTTCAAAGTTTGCAAACTGCAGTGGCGTTTTGAAATTTGCAAAAGTTGAAGTGGCATTTTTCAAAGTTTGGAAATTGCAGTGGCATTTTTATGAATCGCAATAATTGGAGTGGCATTTATCTAATTTGTTTTTGAGACGGAAGCAGGGTGTCAACTGGGCTGTGCGGGGCACTCTGGTCTGTCTAGACAGCCTTTTCTTTTATGTTTAGCACAGACCAGTCCAGTAGTTTTTTTTTTCTTTCTGAAAATGGCTAGCCCAGTTTTTTTGTGATTTGTCAAGTAAGTCGCTTTATCAGGCTTGTTGGGCTGCAAATCTTTCAAGACGAGGAGAGCTTCATTCGGCTAGCCGAGAAAGTGGCCTATCAGTAATGAGAAATGGGTTGTACATTTTTAAAACACATCAATCCGGCAATTAGTTTCAAATATCATTTTTTCATTTCGAGATTTTAAATTGCATTGATTTTTATGCATGGACAATTTATTGGATTTTATATTGATATACATTTATATTTAAAATCAGTCTGAATGTGACTCGAAATTTCGGGATTAAAAAATTATACGAAATTTTGCATATGTCAGTTCAGACTGATTTATATGGTTAAAAACAGTCTGAATGTGAAATTTCGTATAATTTTTTAACCGTGGCCACAATATGGGTTGTAATGCTAACAAAAAGAATATGGGCTTCAAAAAAACCCATAAGAATTAGCAAATGGGCTGTAAACTATTTGAAATAATGGCAGATGGGCTATATGTAGTTTTCCACAGATTTGAGGCTTTCCACAGATGGCCTGTATACTGTTGGATGTCCAATCAACGGCCGTCGTGCTTCCTCAATCTCTGCTCTTCCTGCTACAGTCGCTCAAACAAGCGCCGGCGGGACTGCCTGCTCCCTCCTCCACGCGGCCGGCTGTGCTGCCGTGCAGGCCTCACCGCCCCACTGTACTCCCATTGCGGGCCTAGCCATCCCTCTACTCACCAACAGTCCCACACCTCCTGTTATTCTCCGGCGATGGCAGACGAACCAGTAAACCCTCATACAATCGTACTCCCCTTCGCGTGGGAAACAACTGTCGAGTCTTCCCTGCCTCTGTGTCGTTCCCTTCCTAGGCCTCGCCGTCGTCCACCGCCCTGGTGCTCTCGGCGTGGCGTGGTCAACATGGTCAACAACCGACATGCGTCTGAAGTGGACTGTACGTGGAGAGGCTGACAAGTGGGTCCACGGCCGCACACAAGGAAATGCCTCCTTATTACGCGCAAAATAATGATTCCTCCACCTGACATCTGGGACCCGCCGAAAGGGCCTCTGTATTTCGTGGAAAAAACGTTACCGCCACTGACAGCTCGGACCCACCAGCTATATCTTCGCACGCAAGGAAGTGCGTCCTTATTACGCCCAAAAAAAAGAATACTCCCCATACGATGTCCACTATGTTGACAGGGCCTACTAAGTTGACGGGGATGAAGGGCTTTGTCAACTTAGTCAATATATGCACGATTCTAGCTCGACTGACCGTACGATGTCCATCCAACGGCCGTAGTGCTTCTTCAACCTCTGGTCTTCTTGCTCCAGCCGCCCAAAGCAGCGCGGTCGTGCCGCTTGCTCCCGCCTCTCGTGGCCGGCTGTGCTGCCGCGGAGGCCTCACCGCCTCCATACTACTCCCACCCCTGGCCAGGCCATCCCTCCACTCCACTCACCCACACCCCCTGTTATTCTGCGGCGACGGCAGCGCAGCCGAACCAGTGAACCCTCGTACTCCTCTCCGCGTGGGCATCAACTGCCGCGTCTTCCTCGGCTCCGCGTCGTCCCCTTCCTAGGCCTCACCGTCGTCCACCGCCGTGGTGCTCTCGGCGCGGCGTGCTCAATGTGGTCAACGACCGAATTCCATCGGAAGAATACTGTACGTGAAGAGGATGACAGCTGGGTCCACGGCAGCCGCAAGGAAGTGCCTCCTTATCACGCGGAAAATAATTATTCCTCCACCTGACAGCGGGGACCCACCGGATGGGCCACCAGTATTTCGCGAAAAAAACGTTTGCCCCTGACTGCTGGGACCCACCCGACGGGCCACCGTATTTCACGAAAAAACGTCCCCCCTGCTGTCAGCTCGGACCCACCGGAGGTGCCTCCTTTGTGCGAGGTTGACTTGTGGGCCTACTAAGTTGACGGGGACGAAGGGCTTTATCAACTTAGTCAATATAAACGATTCGAGCTAGAGTGACCGTACGATGTCTATCCAACGGCCGTAGTGCTTCTTCAACCTCTAGTCTTCTTGCTCCAGCCGCCCAAAGCAGCGCCGGTCGTGCCGCATGCTCCTGCTTCCCGTGGCCGGATGTGCTGCCGCGGAGGCCTCACCGCCCCCTACTATTCCCACCGCTGTCCAAGCCCTATTGCAACGGCAGCCTCACACCGCTGCCGAACCAGTGAAACCTCGTACTCCTCTCCGCGCGGGCTTACATTGCCGCGTCTTCCCCAGCTCCACGTCGTCCCCTTCCTAGGCATCGTCGTCGTCCACCGCCCTGGTGCTCTCGGCGCGGCATGGTCAACGTGGTCATGGAACGACTTCCATCGGACGTGGACTGTATGTGGAGAGGCTGACAGCTGGGTCCACGGCCGCAGCAAGGAAGTGCCTCCTTATTACGCGGAAAATAATTATTCCTCCACCTGACAGCGGAGACCCACCTGACGGGTCACCATATTTCGCGAAAAAACATTTCCCCCTGACTGCTGGGACCCACCAGCTGCACCTTCGCATGCAAGGAAGTGCGTCCGGGCAAAAAAAACGATTCGCCCCCCTGACTGCTGGGACCCACCAGCTACATCTTCGCACACAAGGAAGTGCGTTCGGGCAAAAAAACGATTCGCCCCTTGACTACTGGGACCCACCAGCTACATCTTCACACGCAAGGAAGTGCGTCCGGGCAAAAAAAAACGATTTTCCCCCCTGACTGCTGGGACCCACCAGCTACATCTTCACAGACAAGGAAGTGCCTGACAGTTGGGACCCACCTAGTCAAAGCGTACGTAGCATTGTCATTCTGGTCGCGAACATGTACGTACATACTGGTCGATGTAGAGGCGCGCACATGTCGGTATAGAGGCGTGCACGTGTCCTAGTAGAGGCGTGCACGTAGTATGTACACGTACGTACAACGGCGAGGGTGCAAGAAAGAAAATACGGCCACGTACATACATACGGGCAGGGTCTCGAACGCCTACTCACGCATACGTACATGGCTGGGTTGGAACCGAGAAACAGCATCGTCGTCATGTTCATGGGGAGCCAACCGGCTCGGTCGGAACGGAATGCATGGTCGTGTTCATCGGGAGGGCTTGGACGGAACAGGCGATGGAAACGAGGCCTAGCGTACCGCAGAAAGTAGGAAACGGACCTCCTACGTTCGGAACGGGGTCCTGTTGATCGGGAGGGGTGTGGCGTACCGCAAAACGGAGGAAACGGACCTCCTACGGTCGAAACGGGGGTCCTTTTGATCGGGAGCGGTGTGGCGTACCGCAAAACGGAGGAAACAGACCTCCTACGATCGAAACGGGAGTCCTGTTGATCGGGAGGGGTGTGGCTTACCACAAAACGGAGGAAACGGACCTCCTATGGTCGAAACGGGGGTCCTGTTCATCGGGAGGAGTGTGGCGTACCGCAAAACCGAGGAAACGGACCTCCTACTGTCGAAACGGGGGTCCTGTTCATCGGGAGGGGTGTGGGGTACCGCAAAACGGGACTCCACGGGATACTGTTCATCTCCACCGTCAACCTCCTCCAGCCTCCACGGGCTACCGTCGACCTCCTCCAGCCTCCACCGCGCGCTACTCCACCGGCTACTGTTCAACCACCCCTCCACCATCTACTGTTCATCCAGCCCTCCACACCACGGGCTCCTGTTCAACCACCCCTCCACGGCCACCCCTCCACCGTCTACTGTTCATCCAGCCCTCCAGACCATGGGTTCCTGTTCAT